>NC_133661.1:74345143-74645143 GCF_037893015.1 Macrotis lagotis | reverse complement strand
TTGTTTTTTGGTGATCTCTTTCTGGGTGGGGAGGGATCAGTGGATTCTCTCCATTTCTGTTTTGCCCTCTGCTTCTAGAATATCAGGGCAATTTTCCTGTAGTAATTCTTTGAAAATGATGTCAAGGCTCTTTTCCTGATCATGACTTTCAGGTATTCCAATCATTCTTAAATTATCTTTCCTGGGGCCGCTAGGTGGCCTACTGGATAAAGCACCAGCCCTGGAGTCAGGAGTACCTGGGTTCAAATCGGGTCTCAGATACTTAATAAGTACCTTGCTGTGTGGCATTGGGCAAGCCACTTAACCCCATTTGCATTGCAAAAAATAACAAAACAAAACAATAAAAACATTATCTTTCCTAAGTCTGTTTTCCATAACAGTGGTTTTTTCAATGAGATATTTTGCATTTTCTTCTAATTTTTCATTTTTTGGGTTTTGAAGTATTGATTCCTGATTTCTGGTAAATTCATCAGATTCCCTGAATTCTATTCTTTGTCTGAAGGATTTGTTCTCCTCAGAGAGTTTTCTTATCTCTTTTTACAGGTGGCCAATTTTGCTTTTCAATGCATTCTTCTCCTCCATAACTTTTTGAACTGTTTTTTCCATTTGACCTAAGCTGGTTCTTAGCCTGCTATTTTCTTCAGCATTTTTTTGGATTTCCTTGACTAGGCTGCTCACTTGATTTTCATGTTGTTCTTGCATCTCTCTCATTTCTCTTCCCAGTTTTTCTTCTAACTCCCTCATTTGATTATCAAAGTCTTTTTTTGAGCTCTGTCATAGTCTGAGCCCAATTTCTGTTTTTCTTGGAGTCTTTAGATGCAGGAGCTTTTCCTTCCTCATCTTCAGACTTTGTATTTTGATCCTTCTTGGGCTCATTTGAAAAATATTTCTCAATGGTGTCCCTCTTGTTTCTCTGCTTGCTCATTTTCCCAGCCTGAGCCTCATTTTGGGGTACTTCCTGAGCTTTTGGGACACTCCCACAAGGGTCTCAGTGTGTGAGGCTCTGTCCTCCCTCCTGGTCTATGAATGAACATATGCGCCCCCCTCTGCCATGGGGCTGAGGTGGGGGGGGGTCTGCTGTTCTATGGGGGGGCCTAGACTGCGATCAGGATCTGAATGTGGTCAGAGCCCCAGAGTCCTGTTCCAGGGGCAGAGGACAGAGCTCTGCAGTCTCTCTCTTAACTCCCCTCCCCCAGCTCAATGGGCTCATGCCCTGGGGTCTCCAGCTTAGCAGCTCCACCTGCTTCTGTTTCAGGATCTGGGCTGCCAAAAGACCACTTTGCTTGCTGTGTGCCCTGAGGGCTGGGCTCCATGAGCTCGCTCTGGCAGAGGTTCCCCGCTCTTCCCCCACTTTGTGCTCGGTGCTCTCTGGGGCGTAGCTCAGGGGACTCCTCCGCTGCTGTGAGCCAGGCTCCCAGCTCCCTGGGGCTGCCTCCGGGAGACTTAAGTTCTTTCTCTCTGGCGAGCCGCCCCTCCAACCCCGGGGAGGAGAGCTTTTCTGCTCTTTTCCAGGTTACCTTGAGTAGGAGAACTGCCTCCCTGGGTCCTTCTGTGGGTTCTGTCTCTCGAAAATTTAGTTAGAGTCCTTAACTTATGAGTTTTATGAGAGAGCGCCTAAGACAGTTGCCTTTCTTGTAGCCATCTTGGCTCCGCCCCTCTCTAAATCACTCTTGACTGTTTTCAAAGAAAACAGAGCTAGGATTGGAAGGAAAAAGAACAGTTTGCTGGAGCCCACTCAAAGCTATTCCCAGGAAGCAACAAGAGGCAAAACCAACCCAGAATCCTATGTGCTCTTTTTACAGTAAAAACTTCACATTTTGCATTAGATCTTCCCTTTTCCCAGGTCATCCCAGACAGCAGCTCCCACTCCATTTTCTTCACTTTCCCACCTGAAAAACAAAAGACAAAACCATAATATTCATTCCTTTTAACTTAAACATTCTCACCTCATTGGCCTTTTAAATCAGCTTCTGAAAGATTTCTTTTCTTCTTTCCTCTTTTTCCTTTGAATTATTACATGTCTCGCTTCCCCAAGGGATGTTTAAGGAGAGAGAACAGCAGTAACTGGCAGAAGAGAGGGTAGTTGTAAGTTTTGTTTTGTTCATTTATTTTTAAATTTCACCTCACTCTCAAAAGATAGCATCAAAAGATCCAAAGATTCTATAAAATATTTTTCTCCAGACTGACCTGGAGGAACAGCAGGACCAACTATCTAGATTCCCACATCTTCCAAACCATAGGAAGCAGCCAGGGAATAAATAGCAGCATATCAAGATAGGACTGGTAGAAAGGATTTCTGCCAGAGGAGCCCTCATGCTCACTCAGGGGTGGTGATTTAGAACAACCTTTGAGACGAGATGGAGTAATGGAAAGAACAGTGGACTTGGAGTTACAACAGAGAGCAGTGTTTGAAGCTTTGTTCTGATACTTATGAGTTCTGTTACCATAGGTGAATCACCTCACAGAGCCTCAGTGTCCTTTTCTATAAATGGTTCCCAACCATTTTCCAGAAGTGCTGTAAGAATGAAATGAGACAGTGCACAGCCCTACCTCATTGGATTGAAAAAAAGAATAAAGAAAGGGGAAAGTAAACTTCCTGTAACAGTTATGCATAGTTAAGTAAAGCAAATCTCCTCAAAAGCTATTTACAAATATATGTAAGTCTCATTCTGCAACAGAGAGCCGTCACTTCCTTGTATTGGATAGCATATTTCATTTTTAGCCCACTGGGATGCTCAATGTATCGACCATTGCTTGTATCTCTCCAAGTTATTGGTTTATACAATGTTGCAATTATATAAATTATTCCCCAGTTGTGCTTATTTCACTTTTATTTATGGAAGAAGGGAATTAGCATTTATATGCTATACCTATTATATATCAAGCCCTATACTAAGTACTTTTTTCTTTCTTTCTTTTTTATACCAAGTATTTTTACAATTATTATTCCATTTAATCCTCACTACAATACCGGGAGGTAGATGTTATTATCCCCAATTTTACAATTAAGGAAACTGAGGAAAACAGAGGTTTAAGTGATGTGCCCATGCTCACACAGCTTATTATGTGTCTGGGGCAGATTTGAATTCAGATCTTCCAAATCCAGGACCAGCCAGTACTCTGACTACCACACCACCAGTTGCCTCTATTGTTCTACTAATTACCTATTTACAGGGACAGCTAGGTAATACAGTGGCTTGATCACCTGCCCTGGAGTCAGGAGGATCTGAATTCAAATGTGACTTCAGATACTTAAATCTTACTGAAGATTACCTATTTGTTCATTTTAAAAAGTCCTTAATAAATATAAATAAAATATAATAAAATATAAATCATGCCTCTGATTCTTATCAATCCAAACAAACCTGTTCATGTCTCTTTGAAGTTTTTTTCTCTCATTTCTTTTTTTAAAAACCTTTTTTAAAGATTTTATTTATTTATGGCAATGGCGTTAAGTGACTTGCCCAAGGTCACATAGCTAGGCAATCATTAAATGTCTTAGACCAGATTTCAACACCGGTATTCCTGACCCCTGGGTCAGTGTTCTATGAACTAAGCCATTCCAAATAGGTGGATCCAAGCTGGAAATCAGACAATGATAATCGTCCTTCACCCCTAGGGTGCACTAACATTTAAAAATATGTGTATCAAAGATGACTCCTTTCTAAGTGAGAAAAGTGTCTGGTTTCCTTTAATTCTCTGAATGAAAGTCATGGCAGCTGGGTGGTGCAGTGGATACAGGCCTGGTCTTGGAATCAGGAGGACTTGAATTCAGTTTTGACCTCAGACCCTTACTAGCTGTGTGACCACCCGGGGCAAGTCACTTAACCCTGACTGCCTCAACATCTCTAGTTGTTCTGATTCAAATCTGGCCATTGGACCCAAATGACTCAGGAGGAAAAAAGTGAGGCTGGTGACTTAGCACAGTAAACCCTCACTCAAATTCAACTCACTTGCTTGTCATGACATCACCTCCCTGATGACTTGGTCTTCTTTGAGATTGAGGGACAAATATCATCATCAGAACTCAAGAGAAAGATTGGAGCTAGAAATTTAATTCATGAGAGTAACTCCAAGACAGATCCTCTTGATAGTATTGTGTCTGGCTCTGTTGTAGAGATTTGTTACAAAATTCAGAAATGGCACAAAGGAGACAAACTAAGTTCACCTCTAACTCTTGTGGACTCTGTATATCACCTTCTACTTCTGCCGGAGATGAAGTCCAGGTACGTCCCATTACTAAACGTGTAACCCTCAACAAATCTCTCCCCAAACCTCAGCCTCCTTCTCTGTAAAATGAAGTGTCTCTACCAAAATGATCCCTTCATTTCCTTTCTTCTTTGATATTTGGTGGTTCAATGAAAGTGATTTCCCTAAACTGAAATTTCCATAACACTTAGTTTGGACCTCTTCTGTGCAAAAAAACCCACATGATATCTTTTATCATTCTTATTTATGTACTTAGAATTCTTCTATAAGATTGTAAGTTCGTTAAAGATAACAAATATGACAGTTCAATATCATGATTTGCCCTTTGCATCCGCCCTCCCTATGTTTCACCTGAGACCTGTACTTGAAGGTCAGATTTTCTATTCAGCTCTAGTTGTTTCAACAGGAAAGTTTCAAAGTCCCCAATTTCATATCCATCTTTTCCCCTGAAAGAGTATGTGCATTTTATTTACTTTAGGTTCTTCCAAGGCAAATGGTGTTAAGTGGCTTGCCAAAGGCCACACAGCTAGGGTATTAAGTGTCTGAGGCTGGATTTGAACTCAGATACTCCTGACTCCAGGGCCAGTGCCACCTAGCCACCCCAAGCATGTTCAGTTTTGCTGGGGAATGATTCTTGATTGTAATCCAAGTTCTTGTGCCTTCTGGCATATCATATTCCAAGCCCTACAAGTCTTTAATGTAGAAGCTACTAAATTCTGTGTAATCCTGATTGTTTTTCATGATATTTGAATTGTTTCTTTCTGAATGAATATTTTCTCCTTGGCCTGGGCATTCTGGAATTTGACTATAATATTCCTGGGAGTTTTTATTTTGGGATCTCTTTCAGAAAGAGATTGGTAGATTCCCTCAATTTCTATTTAACTCTCTGCCTCCAATATATCAAGGCAATTTTCCTGACGAATTTCATGAATTCTCCTTTTCCTGGTCATGACTTTCAGGTAACCCAACAATTTTAAAATTATGTCTTTCAGATCTGTTTTCCAGGTCAGTTGATTTTTCTAATGAGATATTTCACATTTTCTTCTAGTATGTTATTCTTTTGGTTTTGTTTTATTGTTTCTTGATTTCTCACAAAGTCATCAGCTTCTCTTACCTTCATTTTACATTTGAAGGAATTATTTTTTCCAGAGAACTTTTTTTAGCTCCTTTTCTATCTGGTCAGTTTTGCTTTTCAAGTCCTTCTTTTCCACATTGACCTTGTGGACTGCTCTTTGCCATTTGACCTAAACTGTTTTTTCTTGTTTTGTGTTTTCTTTTTTGGTGTAAATGGAACTTTTGTTACCAACTCCTCATTTCCTTTCCAGGGGAAAACCACCTTATATTTCCAGTCCAATGAATCTAATAGTGGCAAGAGATTAATAAAACTGGTTGTAACACTCTTCAAGGAAGGGAAGGGATACAAAGAGAAAGCTGAGAATATCTTTGATAAAACACAGATAGCCTCAGAGTAACTATCAACATGGCTGTTCTTGAGTATGTGTTCAATTCTACCTGTTACTAGAGAGAGAACAGCAGTGTGAAAAGAGACCACAGCCACTGGACCAAAAAAAAAAAAATGTAGTGGTGGGGACCTCAATATTGTCCCACTCTTCCAGGGGAGCACCTGAGAATCGGATCCAGACCCTTTCCAATGAGGGGGTCAGGGCCTCCTGGCGGTCTCTCCTTGGAGCCCACCTCCACCTCCATGCCGATGCCCTGAGGTTCGAGAACCCCAACATTTAGGCCGAGGGGTATGTGGTATGTTTTGGGGTATGGAAGAAGAGGAAAAAGAATAATAAAGAAAAAGAAGAAGAGGTGGAAGAAGAGGAAGAGGAAAAAGAAGAAGAGGAAGAGGAAGAGGAAGAAGCTACCTCTAGATAAAATTTGACAGATGATACTTACCTCGTCCTTTGAAGGGCTCATTAAGTATTGCTAGTGGTTTTCTGTGTCCAAACTCATCTCCCTGGTCAATCAGAGCTTCTTTTATCGTTTCATATCCATACAACATAATGACTTTCTGTAGTCCTATATGTATAGTGTACACAGGGCCATACTTTTCAGCCAACTGAAGAGAGATCCAAAAATAGTATTCTGGTCATAATTAAGCCCCTGAAGACAATTCACAAAATATTTTACTAAAACTCATTACTACTACCTCTTTTAAGAACACACTCCTGGGGCAGGGGGAGTGGTGTGGAGCCAAGATGGCAGCATGAAGGCAACATTTCCCAGGAGCTCTTTGCCCCCAAAACTCCAAAAGCCATGAAATTGTGACTCTAGCCAAAATTTAGAGGGGCAGAACCCATAGAAAAACTGAATGATACATTTTTCCAGTTCACCATAACTTAGAAGTTCTGCAGGAAATGTGTGTCATCAGAACCAGGAGTTGGAAAAAGCCCTGGTCTCAGCATAACCCCAGAACAGCTTGAAGGGTTGGGAACAGAATGATGCTACATTAGAATGCATGTGGAGTGAGGGATCACTGGCCACAGAATCTGCAGAGAGAAGCTGGAGAAAGCAGCCTGCATTTCCAGAGCAAAGCCCACCCACAGTAAGGGAGTCAGGGGAGACTGCATAAATTTCTCTGCACTCCCTCACGGTAGGACTCTGCTGTTTGCCCAAACTCAGATCCAGTTTGCTTTCCATACAAAGAAAGCCAAGCAGGACGCCTTCCTACAGCTGCAGGACAGAGGGAAGTGCTGTGGTCATCTACGTATCAAAGCACAGGCAAGAGAACATAAGACCTTGGAGGAATAAAGGTCCCAGTGGGGTCCCCCCACAAAAACCCCAAAGCCTTGGAAGTGCTGTAATAAGTCTTGGACTGAGGAAATTTGTAAACAACAGAAAAATAAGAATCTGACCATAGAGAATTACTTTAGTCCCATGACAGGTCAATACACATACTCAGATCATGACAAAACCAAGCTTCCATAGCCCAAACCTCCAAGAGAAATAGAAAAATGTGATCAGACTATGGATGAGCTCAAAAAAGACTTTGAAAAGCAATTAAGGGAGGTGGAGGAAAAACTGGGAGGAGAAATGAGAGCACCGATGCAGAAAAATCATGAAAACCTAATCAACAGCTTAGTGAAGGAAATACAAAAAAATGCTGAAGAAAATATGTTAAAGACCAGTTTAGGCCTAAGGGAAAAAAAGCAAAACAAAAGACAAATGAGGAGAAGAATGTCTTAACAATCAGAATTGGCTAGCTGGAAATGGAGATAAAAAAGTTCCCTGAAGAAAATAACTCCTTCAAATGCAGAATGGAACTAAAGGAAAGTGATGACTTTGCAAGAAATCAGGAAGATATAAAACTCTTCCAACAAAGCTGGAAATTGGAAGAAAATGTGAAATATCTCATTGGAAGAAAACAACCAACCTTGAAAACAGATCCAGGAGAAACAATTTTAAAATTGTTGGGCTACCTGAAAGCCATAACCAGGAAAAGAGCCTAGACTTCCTTTTTCAAGAAATAATGCAGCAAAATTGCCCTGGGATCCTAGAAGCAGAGGGTAAACTAGAAATTGAGGGAATTCACCAGTCACCTCCCAAAAGAGATCCCAAAAGAAAACATTCCAAGGAATATTATAGCCAAGTTGCCAAACTCCCAAATCAAGGAGAAAATTCTAAAATCTGCCAGAAACAAACAATTCAACTACTGAGGCTCCATAGTCAATATTACACAGGATATGGCAGCATCGACATTAAGGGCTCATTGGGATTGGAATATGATATTCCAGGAGGCTAAAGACCTTAGTTTACAACCAAGAATCAATCAACTACCGAACAAAACTTACCATCCTCTTGCAGGGGAAAAGATGGACTTTCAAAAAACAAGGGACTTTTAAACTTTCTTATTGAAACAAATGGAGCTGAACAGAACATTTGATCACTAAGTACAGGACTCTGGTGAACCATAGAGGGGGTGGATGACAAGGACTATGAGGAAGTTAATGATATTGAACTGTTTGTATTCCTGCATGGGAAGAAGATACTGATAACTCATATAAACTTTCTCATAAGAGCTGTTAGAAGGAGCATGTATAGACAGGACATAGGAAGGAGCAGAATATAATGGTATAATATAGAATAAAATGCAATGGGTGATAAAGGAAAGTACTGGGAAGAAGGGAAAGGAGATGAAGAAGCTAAGAAATTTCACTTAAGATTGAAGAAAAACCTTTATCGATGGGTGGATGGGGGAAGGCAAGGAGGAATGAGTGAGCCTTCATTCTCATCAGAAATGGCTCAGAGAGGAAATAACATACTCGCTTAATAGTGTATAGACATCTATCTTACCCTAGAGAAAAATGAGAAGAAAGGGATGGGATAAGGGGAAATGGGGGAGAGAAGGGGGAAATAGGTGTTAGAAGATAGGGAAGTTTGTGGAGAGGTTACTCCGATACAACTTTTGTGCAGCACAAGGAAAAAAGAACACACTCCCTTCTCAATATGAGGTGGCAGCCAACTGATGAACAGAAATCAGCCTGGACATTATTTTCAGACTATACTACAATATGAACTACTGTCATTACTTGGGGTGAACTTTAAAGAACCTGGCTCAAGATTGCCAACTTCTCTTTCCTAACATACCACTCGCTCCTTCTTTCCTCTTGTTTACTTCACTATACAAATTCATAGAGAAATCTATTTCACAGGAGATAGTATATGGTAGGGAGGAAAAGGATTTATTGATTTTAAAATAAGTTGGGTGTTTCCATTAAGGAGAGCAGGAGTCTGTCCTCAGAATCTAATTGGGTCAGAAGATTAAGGTTACAAGATTCCCTACATATAGGGAACTGGTGTTCCTGAATGTTAGCTATGAAGATAGCTTTCTTCTTTTTTTGGGGTGCATATTATGTTCTTTTTCATCATAAAAGTTTTTTTTCCCAATTACATATAGAGATAGTTTTCAACAATCATTTTTTCTTTTTTTCACTTAATAGTCTTATTTTTTCAAGTTCATATGAGGATAATTTTCAACATTCATTTTTGTAAAATTTTCAGTTCCAAATGTTTTCCCCTCACATCCTTCCCTACCCTAATGGACTGAAACAAGGTGGGATCCTTGCTCCCATTCTTTTTAACCATGATGTTTTCAGCCATATTATCAAATGTCTTCACTGAAGATGAAGAAGACCTCAAAGTCACCTACTACACTGACCATAAATTGTTCAACTTAAAAAGTCTACAATACAAGACCAAAGATGAGGGAGTGTTGGCACTTGATCTTCTGTTTGCAGATGGTTGTGCACTCAATGCAGCCTCTGAACCTGAGATGCAACAGAGTTTGGATGGATTCTCTGCTGCTTGTGCTAACTTAGGCTTAACATTTAACACCAAGAAAACCCAGGTGCTCCATCAGGCAGCACCACACCATCCATACATGAGACCATCAATTACAGCAATTGGAAAAGTTTTGAATACTGTGGACAAGGTCACTAACCTTGGCAGTGTCCTTTCCAGGGTGGCACAGATTGATAATTAGTTTGACACATGCATTGCCAGAGATGGCTCAGTGTTTGGGAGGTTCCAAAAGAAGGTGTGGGAGAGAAGATGTATTAGACTGACTACCAAACTGAAGCTCCAAACGGAATCATTCTTTTGACCACATTGTTGTATGACTGTGAAACCTGGACAGTCTTTCAGAGCCATGATAGGAACCGAAAAACTTCCATTTAAATTGTCTTAGGAAAATTCTGAAGACCATTTGACCAGATAAGATAACAGTCACTGAGGTACTTTTTCAAGCTAAGCTGCCAAGCATTTCAACATTTCTACAGAGAGCAAATTACAATGGACTGATGTTGTTATTTGAATGTCAAATGTGCTTGCCTAAAAGACTTTTTTTAAAATGGAGAATACATAACAGACAAGGACTCTCAGGGTAATTGGAAGAAATGATAGAAGGACACCCTGAAGATCTCATTGAAGAACTTTAGAATCGATTGTCAGCATGAGAGACACTGGCACAGGACCCCCCTGCATGGCGTACCCTCATCAGAGAGGGTGTTGTGCTCTATGTGCAGGGCAGAATGGAAGGAACTCAAAGGAAATGTGAGATATGTAAGCTTAGAGTAAGCACCCCAGGTGTTCAAATGGACTATTTGTGGCCAACCTGTAGTAAAGTATTCTGAGCTTGTATCGGTCTGTTCAGTCACAGATGGAAACACAATAATTCCTTTCTGACATAGAGATGTTATTTTGGTCTTCTTTGATATCAAAGACAAGAACCAATCAACTAATCTCTTTGTTTCAGATATGTTTCTTATAACCAAGATATTGAAGGATTCTGATTTTTAATTCACTATGCTATCTGCTTCATTTTATGGGAGAGTTTATCCCATTCACATTCATAGCTGTGATTACAAAGTCTCTATTTTCCTCCATCTTATTTTTCCAATTTATACTTCTATCTCTCTCCTTTCACTCTATCCCTACTCACCATCGTTTTGCTTCTGACCACCACCTTCTGCAATCTGTCCTCCCTTCTAAAATCACCCCTTTTTTTCCTATTCTCCTCTTATTTCTGCCTTCTCCTTTTCTTCTTACTCTAAGCCCCTATTTCCTTTTCTTTCCCTTTCCCCCCCTCTCCTTCTCTATAGGTTAAGATTAATTTGTAAACCCAGCTGAGCCTGATGGTTATTCCCTCTTTGAGCCAACTCTAATGAGAGTAAGATTGAAACAATATTCACCTCATACTTGCTTTTATTCCTCTGTATTAGGTTCTTTGCACATTTTCCTCTGACCTAATTTATGCTATTCTTCATCCTCTTCTCTTCTCCCAGGACAGTCTTCTCACTTCTCTTAATTTTGTTCCCCAAGCTCTTTTTTAATCATGACTTTCAGATACTCAAATAATTGTTCTTCTTAAATCTTTTATTTATTTATTTTTCCGATTTTAGGCATAGGCACTCTATAACCATTATATTTGTAAGGTTTTCAGTTGCACATTTTTCCCTCCCACCTTCTCATGACAGAAAGCAATCTAATATAGGTTATACATGCATAACAAGTTAAAGATATATATATATATATATATCCATATTAATCCTGTAGTGAAAGAAGAATCAAAATGGAAAGGAAAAAAAAACATAATATAAAAAACAAATTTTGAAAACTGAAAATGTTGAACTTTGGTCTGCATTCACGGCAGTCCAATAATTCCTAAATTATCTTACCTGGATCTATTCTTCAGGTCATTTCTTTCACCAATTAAGTGTTTTACGTTTTTTAATTTTTCCTTCTTTTTGTTTTCTTTGACTGTTTTTTGAAGTCTCATAGATGTAATGGGCAGCTAGGTGGCACAGTGGATACAGCACTGGCCCTGGTATCAGGAGGACCAGGCTCAGACACTTAATAATTGCCTAATTGTACCCTTGAGAAAGTAACTTAATCCCATTACTTTAAACAAAATTAAAAAAAAATTTAAGTCTCATAGACATAGAATCACTCACTTTCACTTGGCCATTTTTAATTTTTAAGGAATTATTTTCTTCTTGTAGCTTTGGTACCTTCTTTTCCATTTCATCATTTCTACTTTTAATGGACTCTTTTTTCTTCAATGGATTTTTTAAAATTTAGTGAATTCTATTTTTTTTTAAGAAATTGTTTTCTTAGGAGCCGCTAGGTGGCGCAGTGGATAAAGCACCGGCATTGGAGTCTGGAGTACCTGGGTTCAAATCCAGTCTCAGACACTTAATAGTTGTGTAGCTGTGTGGCTTTGGGCAAGCCACTTAACCCCATCTGCCTTGCAAAAACCTAAAAAAGTTTTTTTTTTTCTTTATCCAATTTTTGTACTTTCTTTTCCAAGATGTAGAGGGAACTTTTTGTACTTGAAATGAATTCATTCACCCCTTTGGGGCCTCACAATTCGGTATTTGCCACTGTCCTCTACTGAGTTTTGATCCTCCTTGTCACCATAATGGCTTTCTAATGTCAGGGCTCTTTTCTGTTTTTTACTCATTTTTTAAAAACTATTTTCTGTTTTTTAAGATGAACTCTGCTCATGGGCACATTAGGCACTTTTCCAAGCTTCTTGTCCTGGGGGCCAGAGTACTTTCCCTGGTGGGGCTTCAGTGGCTCGTGGTTTGCTCCCTGAATTGGGGTGACCTGCCTAGTTGAGCTGGGCTTTCCCAGTCTTCTTGGACTCTTAATCTGCTTTCTGCATTGGGCCTTGGGGGCCCTCACAGTTGGTCTGCTCTACCATTAATCTGCTGAGCCAGGACTTGGATGCTGATCTGCACTGTGGCTAAGAGCTTTGCCCTGTGCCAGACTTTGCTTCCCTTTCGCACAAGTGAGACAGACATTTCCTGAAATCCTTCTAAGGAATCTGAAGTTGGAAAATTGTTGCACTTTTTCTTTTTTTGTGTTCTGTCATTCCATTCCAAAATATGTGAAGAAGCTTGATTTAACATTGTTTGTGGGGTAAACTAGGAAAAACACAAGCAACATCCTGGTCTTACTGCTGTCTTGACTTCACCTTCTCAGCACTCATTTTTGTAAAATTTTTTCTTCCCTCCCTTTCTTCCCTCCTTCCAAAATCTTATGTAGGTTATATATGCATAATAATTTAAAACAATTTTTATATTAGTCATATTGTGAAAGAAGAATCAGAATAAAACAAAAAAAACATGAGAAAGAAGAATAAAAACTGAATTTAAAATATTGAAAACAGTATACTTTTATTCTGCATTCAGACATCATAATTCTCTGGATGTGGATGACATTTTCCATCATAAATCTTTTAGACTTGTCTTTAATTATTGTTTTGCTGAGAAGAGCTAAATTATCATACTTGATAAAGGGAAGCCTTTTGTTGTTGTTTTTGTTGTTTTTGTTTTTGCAAGGCAAGGGGGTTATGTGGCTTGCCCAAGGCCACACAGCTAAGTAATTATTAAGTGTCTGAGGCCAGATTTGAACTCAGGAACTCCTGACTCCAAGGCCGGTGCTCTATCCACTGCGCCACCTAGAGGCCCTTTTTTGGAAGCCTTATTTTTAGAAAGATTTTATTTATTTAGAGTTTTGCAATTTTTTCCCCTATTCTTGCTTACCTCACCCATCCTCCACAGAACGCATTCTGTTAGTCTTTACATTGTTTCCATGATATACACTGATCTAAGTTGAATCACATCCTTAAGGAACAAACATAAAGTATAAGATGTAGCAAATTTACATAATAAGATAACAGCTTTTCTTTTTTCTAAATTGGGGGTAGTCTTTGGTCTTTGTTCAAACTCCACAATTTTTTCTCTGGATACAGATGGTATTCTCCATCACAGATAGCCCAAAATTGTCCCTGATTATTTCACTGATGGAAAGAGCAAGTCCATCAAGGTTGATCATAACCTCCTTGTTGCTGTTAGGGTGTACAAAGTTTTTCTGGTTCTGCTCATCTTGCTCAGCATCAGTTCATGCAAATCCTTAGATGCTTCCCTGAATTCCCATCCCTCTGGGTTTCTATAGAACAATAGTGTTCAGTGACATACATATACCACAGATGGTTGAGCCATTCCCCGATTGAAAGACATTTATTTAATTTCCAATTCTTTGCCACCACAAATAGTGTTGCCATGAATATTTTTGCACAAGTGATGTTTTTAAGGGGAAGCCTTTCTTGCTGTCATAAAGTTCACTTTCAGATTTGCTTCATTATCAGTTGGGTACCCTGATGAGAAGGAAGTATTTATGGAAGGCCCTAGTGATGAAGTTAATTGGTACCACATGTCTTGAATAATATAGACTATAATAAGGTCAAGCTTCTTGACCTGAGATAGGAAAAAGAGTCTAATAGAATTAATTCTCCTGTCAGATTCAAGTTAAAAAAAACCCCAAAACATATAATGTATCTTCATCCCTGGAGCAGCTAAGATGCTGCAGAGCATAGAACCCTGGAGTCAGGAAGATCTGAGTCCAAATATGACCTTAAATGCTTTCTCAATCTGTGACTTGGCAAAGCATTTAACCTTTCCCTACCTACGTTTTTTCAAGTGCAGAGTAGGGTTAATAGTAGCACTTACTTTTGAAGTTTGTCATTATATTCAAATGACATAATAATTTGTAAAATGTTCTTTTTTTATGGGGTTAAGTGGCTTGCCCAGGGTCACACAGCTAGGTAATTAAGTGTCTGAGAACCAATTTAACCCAGGTGCTCCTGACTCCAGGGCCAGTGCTTTATCCACTGTATCACCTAGCTGCCCCTGTAAAATGTTCTTAGAATTCTATCTGGAACACAGTTTGCACTATATAAATGCTAGCTGCTGCTGTTTATTTTCCTTGTTATTATTCTTATGTCTCAGACCTGTCTAGGTATACAGAGAGACTAAATCCATTAAGAGGCCATACTTCAGGGGCAGCTAGGTGGCATAGTGGATAAAGCACCGGCTTTGGAGTCAGGAATAGCTGGGTTCAAATTCGGTCTCAGACACTTAATTATTACCTAGTTGTGTGGCCTTGGGCAAGCCACTTAACCCCATTTGCCTTAAAAAAACATTTAAAAAAACAGAGGCCATACTTATCTTAGGGCTCAAACTCTCTACTTTAAAATCAAATTCATTCCAGAATTAGAGGGAAAAGAAAAGGGCAAACATGAGACTTTCTGCCTTTTTATGACTCATCTGGTCTACACAGTAGAATTTGAGGAAAATAAATTCTCATTTTGGATTCTCCAATTACCTCAATTTCAATAGAGACAATGAGGTTGGAGAATTGTGATTTAGCCTCTTAGTTTTCCAATTCTCCTTCAAAGTGTGAGAAAATTGTACTTGGCACCCTGACTTAGAATATATAAGTGGAGCGCTCCCCACTTAACTTTCCTTGTGAAGTCATCTAACTTGGGTTAAGCTACTCTTCCCCGAACTGATCCTTTGCCTGTTTAAAAGGAATTGTCCCAGTCTGATTTTATATTTAATGGTAATTGCTATTTACCTCATCAATTAATGGGGTTTGGTCTCGGCTACCAAATCAGTCTAGAGGGGCCAACTAGGTGGTGCACTGGATAGAGTACTGGCCCTGAAGTCAGGACAATGTGAGTTCATATCTGGCCTCAGACATGTAATAATTACCTAGATGTGTGACCTTGGGCAAATCCCTTAGCCCCATTGCCTTGAAAAAAGAAAAAAATAAGCCAAGTCAGTCTATTGTTTAAGAAAAAAAAACCCGCCAAGTCACTCCACAGTCTACCAGGAGCCCTACTGCTCAGCACTTCAGATATTTTCCTTTCTCTTCCCATCTCACTGACTCTACATTGTCATTGGAAATTTCAATAAAACCCCTTTCACTCACTTTCTCTATTGCCCTACTTGGGAGTTTGAAGTTGCCTTTTCATTTCTGCATAATCTAAAGAAGTTTTTGAACAAATTCATATAAACCAGAAAACAAAAGAAGGACTTTAGAAGTATCTTTCAGTGATTCTAAATTCAAACCCCTTAGAAGGTCCCTGTTCATTTTTTCCTTACCCCCCCCCCAGTTTCCCAAAATGATAGACTTGCAGGGTTTAACACATTTTCTCTGGATAAATCAACCAGCTTCAGAATTCAGGTCATCTGGTCTAGTGGACAGAAGGTACTATAACCCTAAGTCTACATTGCTTTGCCCTAAAACTATCCTCACCCGCAATTTAACAATAAGAAATTGAGACTTAGCTGGGTTCAGGTATGTTCCTAATGTTATAAGTTAAATCCTATGGGACACACTAAGATGCAAGTTTCTGCAGAAGAATCTCAGGTCCTTGAAACTAGAGACTGTGTCTTATTTCTCAGCACAGAGTTTGGGACATAATAGGAAATAAATAAAAGTTTTTTTGAATAGATTAGAGTCAGGAATTGAAGATAGGACACTATAGATGCCCAATAAAACTGAATCTCCCCTATACTGCTTTTGTCAAGAAAAGAATCATGGTCATGCACAGGGAGAAATCATGTTCACTTGGCATGATCAAGGGTGGGTCTTTAAGATGGAGGTGAGGAAGGTAAGGGAAAGGTTATGTCAGGGAAATTTTAAGATTGAGTATAGAGAACTTTTATATTGGATAACAGGGAAAGAGTAGAAAGAAGGCATAGGTATTAGAGACATTTTGAAGGGTATTCATCTTGACAGAGCCAAAACTAAAAACTTAAACTACACTATTTCTGGCTCTAAAGAGTGAATCAAAGTGGTAGGTTCATTTGAGGGGCCCGAAATGTGAGCTTGGACTGGATGCCATTGTTACCTAACATTTCTTGGCCTCAGTTTACTCCTATGTTATCCAAGGACGATGAGCACCATTTTCTACAAGATCCTTTCCAAATCTAATATTCTGAGTCTGAATCCATTATGTAAAAATAAACAGCAAGTATGGGTACCATTCTATGTCTCTTAAGTTTTCTCATACATGCTAACATTTGGAGATGCAAGAGTCATGGTAATTAAAACAATTTTGGTGGACTTGTGAACTGATCCAACCATTCTGGAGAGCAGTTTAGAACTATAACCAAGAATAATAAAACTGCATACCCTTTGACCCAGCAATACCAGTACTAGGTCTATATCCCAAAGAAATCATAAACAAAAAAGGGGAAAAGACCTACACATACATAATTTTTTTTCGGCTTTTGCAAGCAATGGGGTTAAGTGGCTTGCCCAATGGCCACACAACTAGGTAATTATTAAGTGTCTAAGGCCAGATTTGAACTCAGGTACTCCTGACTCTAGGACCAGTTCTCCATCCCCTCGTACAAAATTTTTTATAGCAGCTCCAAGAATTAGAAATTGAGGGGGTACACATCAATTGGATAATGACTGAACAAGTTTTGGTATATGAATATGATGGAATACTATTATTCTGAAAGAAATCATGATTTGCTGAACTTCAGAAAAGCCTAGAAAGACTTGCTTAAATGAATTCTGGGCTAAGCAAATATGTTGGATGTAGCTCCTGTCATCAGTTCGGTATTCAAGGACTATCCTGAGAGACCATTATGGAAAATGCCATCCTTATCCAGAGAAAAAATATGGAGTATGAATGCAGAGCAAAGCATACTATGTTGGGGCAGCTAGGTGGCGCAGTGGATAGAACACCGGCCCTGGAGTCAGGAGTAGCTGAGTTCAAATCTGGCATCAGACACTTAATAATGACCTACCTGTATGGCCTTGGACAAGCCCCTTAACCCCATTGCCTTGCAAAAAGAAAAGAAAAAAGAAGAAAAAAAAGCACACCATTTTCAGTTTTTAAAATTCTTATAAGTTGTTTCTTTCTTCTCCTGTTTTTTTCCCCCTTTGGTTTTCATTCTTTCTCAATATGATAAAATTGGAAATAGAGTAAACATGATTATAGTTCTATATCCTATATCAGAATGTTCACTGCTATGGGGAAGGAGGAAGGAAAAAGAGAGTGGTCGAAAAATGGAACTCAAAAACTCGCAAAAAAGAAGGCTGTTGAAAACATCTTTGCATCTAATTAGAAAAAAATTTAAAAAGTAAATTAAAAAAGAATAGAGTGAAGATAAGAACTTATCTTTCCTAGTCCTTCACAGTTCTTATCCTCTTAATGATTAGACTTTGGAAAACAAAGTCTTATATTAAGAGACTGATTTCTTCCTGCCTCCCACAAAATTATGCAATGGGATTCAAGCTCTATTCCTGTAGGTTCTAGAGAGGAGCTAATTGACTTTTCATTTTGTTTTTAGCCCCGTCCACTCATTAATTCATCTAATTATATTTTGGGTGCCTTTTGCTTTGACGTTGTTTTCAGTTCTTGCTTTTTAACAAACAAAATTCACTCAACACGTTGAACATGACTAACAATACATGTTTCAAGCCCATTATATCACACTAGTCCAAGAATAAGAATGAGGTACATTTTTTTCATGTCTTCTCAGGGTGCAGATTAGTCCTTATTATTCCATGTCACTGGATTTCACTTTAGTGACTTTTTTATTTAATTATTTGAATTGTTCATTTTATTATTCAGGTCCTGTTCCTTCATTCTGTATCAGTTCCTACAAATCACCCTACATTTCTCTCAATTCCTTGTGCTTGTCATTTCACATGGGACAAAGAAAATCTTCCAATTTTACAATCTGCTCAACCATTACCCAACTGATGGCCACTGGCTTTGCTTACTTTTTTTTTGCTACCATGAAAAGGAATGCTACAATTAATACTTTGGCACATGTAAGACCTTCCTTTTAGACTTTGACCTCTTTGGGGTACATTTCCATCAGCAATGTTTCTGAGTCAAAGGTTATGAACAATGGGTACTGATCAATTTGAGAAGAGTAGTTCTACAGAAATACTGGGAAAACTTTAAGAAACCCCCCTTTTTAATGTTACCAGGTTTCATATTTTTTTTCTTTTTTGAAAAAACGGGGGGGGGAGATTAGGGAAATGCTCACCAGGCAGTCAATTATCAAGGATCCCTGAAATTCCACTATGTGACTACAACTATGTGAGAGGCTAAGGATCCAAGACAAAAGTGAAACAGTATCTGCCCTCCAGAACTGCCATTCTGATTGGTTTTGGTTTTTATGGAGCAATGGGGTTAAGTGACTTGTCCAGGGTCACACAGATAATAAGTATCAAGTGTTTGAGACTAGATTTGAACTAAGATCCTCTTAACTACAGAGCCAGTACTCCATCCACTGCACTATCTTGCTGCCTCCATATACTGTTTTGAGCATAAATTGATTCTTTAGAGGGTAAAATGAGGTAATATGTTGAGTTTCATTATATATAATAATTCAATACTCTCTCTCCTCCCCCAGAAACTTCTGGGAATTGTGATTCTGCAGAATCCTGATAGTAGAAATAATTATATCTTACCCTGGTAATCTTGTTACTTCATTTATTTTGGCCTCGATTTCCTCATCCGTAAAAAGAGAAGATTAGACTGGATGTCCATTGTAATTCTAAATGTTTGACCTACTAATTGAAATAGTTCTTTTACTCTGTCCAAGTTTGCCACAAAGCTGTGTTCTGGCCTCCCTGTTGTTCCCCATCCATGACATTCCATCTTTATTTAGGCTGTTCCTGGAGGGTGCACTTTTGTCACCTCTGCCTCTTGCAACCTTTATCTTTCTTTAAGGTTCAGCTGAAACAATTTTTTAAGGGAAGACATAGTAGGACAGGAGAAAAAGCACTGATTTTGAATGTTCCAGTTGCTGTCTTTGTAACCTTGGGCAATTCATGAACTTTTTGCAACTTTAGTTTTATATTTATAAATTGAGACCATTGGACCCCTGATCTTTTAGAACCCTTCTGGCTAAGTATTTGGTCCAATGATAAGGAACTTTTTCTTCACTCTCCTAACTGATAGAGTTCATTCTCCATTCCAAATGATTTTGTCTTTACTTCATATTCAACTTGAAGTTGCTTTTCTGTATTGATTTTCTTTAGTAGAATGTAAGGTGTCTCTACTTTTTAATCTTTGTACTCCCAGAATTATCCAGATTAGCGTCTTGTTATATAGAGGATACTTGAAGTTAAGTTGATATGAAATAATTAAATTTGAGACCATTAATATGATTTCTAATCCTCACTGGAGTTAACCAGCGTTGGAACATGATGGATACTGCCATTGAATCATAGGATAGAGCCCCCTTACCTTGTCTACAAATGTGAGGATATTCTTGGACTTCAACTGCAGTATATTCCCCAAGATGGGCAGAGGAGTTGGGCCAGGAGGAAGCCTTGTTCTGTACCCTTTGCTCCATACTAACTGGAAAAACAAGAAAAAGACAATAGCCACAAGGGCAAGCGTGGTGAAGCCCCACAGAGCCATGGAGGATTTAATGAGTCACCAGGTCATGTACCCAAAAGTGGCAATGACTATAGTAAATAAGGGGTGGAACTGACCAGCCAATGGCAACCCTGGGATCTAAGAGCAAGTGGAATTTGGGCTTTTACTTTGATTGCATCATCTGTAGGCAAGGAACAAATTAAATTTACTTCTGGAAGTTTCTTTCTTACTGCTGTGATTAATCCTTATTGAATGAGGATAATTAGCCTCAGAGGTGTCTATGTCTATACAATCTTTATCAGTCATATTATAACTTCCTTCCCTTCTCTAGGCCGTAGATGGATAACTGTACTAATGCAAAATTAAGAAGAAATCTTTTGTCAGTGTATTCATGTGGTAAGAAGGGGAAGAGATTTGCCTTTTACCATGACAAGAGCAGCAAATTGAGGGGTTTTTTTTATCCTCTAGTTTTGGAGAATGACTATTTCACTGTTAAGGACAGTCACAAAGACAGGTCCAATATAGCCTTTTGCTTACTGGAATCTGTGGGTTCTTTCCCAGCATAATATCCAGTGTTCATTGGCCAACTCCTACTATTGGAAGACAACACTTATCCCTTAGAGCAGCAAAGAGAAACCATGTGAAAGGTAACTTGATGTCTGATTGGCAATTGGTGCAGGTTGATTCTCAGCATCCACCCTGAGCTTGGGACAGAGTGCACTCGAGAGTACAATGATCTCTTAAGCCCCTTTCCTAGAGTCTCCAACCCAAGTTGCAGCCAGGTGACTTTATAAGGAATGTCCTAGTCTGTCCTGAAGCCCTTAGGTTTTCTGGTACTGCTTCTATTCATCCTCACAACTTTATTCTAGAAGTCCTATGATGACTGACAAAGATTTGGCTACAGAAGCTTGGGATTGCTGGTCTTTGCTCTTCCAAAATTGATCACGCCTTCAGGGAATGATTATACTTCTTATTGCTCGTTTTCTTTATTTTTTGTTTTGCTTTGTTTTTGTTTTTTTCTTTATTATTTTTCTGGGTTTTCACTCCGTGCTGCCTATATCAGGTTTTAGGTACCCCTAAAATCAGGGTCATCTAGGAAGAGCTTTAAAGTCATTTAAATAATAGAAAATCCTTTCACAGATTCTAGAACCTCATCATCAAAGGTGTGGTGTGATAAGAGCAGTCTACTCAATCTATGTCCCAGGAAAGTTAAACCACATTTTTTCCTCAAAAGGAAACTGAACTTGGAATCTAAATTGAGACTGTCCTTCGAATTTAAATTGAAACTGTACTGGAATTTAATTCATTTAGTAGTTTAAAGAGCAGCTAGGTATACTGGAGTCAGGAAAACTCATTTTCCTGAGCTCAAATATGACTTCAGATTTTTAGTAATTCTGTGTCCCTGGGCAAGTCACTTCCCTGTTTGTCCCAGTTTCCTCTTCTGGAAAATGACCAGGAAGAGGAAATGGCAAAAAGACCTCCAGTATCTTTGCCATGAAAATTTCCATGTTAGACAAAGCATCTCACATGACTGAAAAACAACTGAAACAATAGCAAGGGGGTTTAAAGGTCTGGCTGTTGAAAGAGCCCTGTGGTGACCTGAGCACAAAAGAGCCAAGAGGCAAGAGGTCAGAACTCTCCCTTAAACTTCAGAGCACAGACCAGCCAAATAGGCAGCCAATGCATAGGAAGAGTGCTCTCACCTGAATCTGATTGTCCTTGCTGTCCTATTGCTAAGGAAAGCTCATTTGTGTTAACTGTTATATGGACTAGCAGTGTCTTGTTTCATTTCAATTCTGAGTCAAAAATACTTGATTAGCCTAATTAAATTTGACCTATAATGATACCTGCTTATTATATCTTTTGTGGGCATCAGGATCCAGGAGAGATAGGATTCCTGAACAGGGAGAGCATGAATTCACTTCACTTTGTAAGTATAATCTGTGACAACCTTCCCAGTTCAAAATACATTTTCAGTCTCTTCCAATTGGACCTGGTCAGCACACACTAAGCATACTTAAGACTAGATGGAGAGATCTGAAGCACACATCAGAGTCACAATGAAGAACCAACAGCAATGTTGTTGTCCATCAATGGGGAAATGGTTAAGCAAGTGGTGGTATTAATTTACTGTTTCAGCACTATAAGACATGTTGAACGTGATAGCTAGAAAGAAGGATCGGAAGATTTACATGAACTCATATGCAAGGAAAAATTTATAGAATGAGACAAGATAGTTCTATATACAGTGATTATGATCGAGGACAATAATAACAGAAGAAGCTAAATACTCTATTTATAATGTCCAAGTTGACCAGCACCTCTGCACGTCTTCTCAGACATTAGATGACAAATATTCAGAACCTGAATGAGTAACTTATTAATGAGACTACTGAAAATCTAAAATTTATCTATATTTTTATATTTTATCCCTTGACCCAGTGTCCTTTCCCTCAGAAAAATTGGAAATAAAACTTTACCAGTGGTGCATGTCTTATGGTTGTAATAGTTTATATGATCTCTCAAATCTCTTCCTATTCATTTTATTATATCATCAATCCCCCCCATTTCTTTTTCTTTTTTGTTTTTTTTGCAAGGCAATGGGGTTAAATGACTTGCCCAAGGCCACACAGCTAGGTAATTATTAAGTGTCTGAGACCAGATTTGAACCGAGGTACTCCTGACTCCAGGGCCAGTGCTCTGTCCACTGTGCCACCTAGCCACCCCCTGTTCATTGTTTTTTAATTGTGTTGGGCTCTTCATGACCTCACTTGGGGTTTTCTTGGCAGAGATATAATAGTTATTGGTCATTTCCTTTTCCAGTTCATTTTCAGATGAGGAAACTGAGGCAAACAAGGTTAAATAACTTGCCCAAGGTTATATAGTTAAAAAGTGTCTGAGTTCAGAATTGAACTCCTCAGGAAAAGGAGTCCTCCTGACTCCAGGCCTGTCACTCTACCCACAGATGCCCTAGTATAATAACAACAATGATAATAACTATCATTTATATTGCACCATAAAATCATTGCACATATATTTTCCTCATTTCATCCTCTACCCTGGCAAGCAGATGAGCTTATTATCATTTTAAAGATAAGGAAGCTGAAGCAGACAGGGATTCTCTAACTTGCCTATGGTCAGTGTTCTATGCAAAATTTGAATTCAGGTCTTCCTGGCTCCAAGTCCAACATTCGCCCTACTCTGCTACCAAAACAAATATATCGTATGTGACACTTTTGAATTGCTGAAAGAAGATGAGGACATTTGACCAAGTGTAAAGTCTAGAGAACCTTGCATAAGAGTTTAGATGAAGATATTCTTGGCTGTTCTCAGGATACAAAGGTTTAGCAGAGGCACTTAGAGAAGACCAAACCAACTTCATCAGAGGAAGATGATATAAAAGGAGAATATTGTCATCCCCATGGCTGGAGGAGAATCCAAACAGATAGCAGAAAGTTGGATCTACATAGAACAAATGAGGAGTGCTGAGTCCCTAACAAATGAACTTTATTAACAATTTCTGGGCTATAGGAGCAGAATGGTATGTGGAAAGATAAAAATCAGTTCATTTCTAGGACTTAATAGCCTGACTGCTATCATGGAACCCTATGACTTATGAAAGCCTTGCAAGGCTGCATTGTTTGAGATCCATAGGCATCTTCTTTGACAACAAATGTTTCTTTGTCTGTCTTTCCCAGGATGATGATCTTTTGCAGGGTTGTCAGTAAAGCTAGGACGGTTGTCTGGGTTTTCCCTTGTCCTAAATCTTGTGTATTTTAGTGCCCTTGGTCCCTGATTTGGTAAATCTTAGTCTTTAAGTACAGACAAATCTTAATGATATGGATACCTCCTTACATAAATGTATAGGAAATAAAAGCATAACATTGTGTCTTATTTAGTAGGAAGTGCCCATCCTATGTCAAACCAACTGAGGTTAGGAAATTCCTTCAATATCATGTAAGATAGAGGAGATTATGGGAATACTTTGGGGAACTGGAATGAAGGACATCCACTAATAAATGAGTTTTCTACATAGGTTTATACATCTAGTGATGAAAAGTGCCTGAGATTTCATTTGGTCCAATTTGCTCATTGGGGCAGCTAGGTGGTGCAGTGGATAGAGCACTGGCCCTAGAGTCAGGAGTACCTGAGTTCAAATCTGGCCTCAGGCACTTAATAATTACCTAGCCATGTGGCCTTGGGCAAGCCACTTAACCCCACTGCCTTGAAAAAGACTAGAAAAAGAAAATTGAGGTCTAGAGAAGGGAAGGAACTTGACCAACATCCAAACAGGCTGTAAGAGGCAGAGTAAGGATTTGAATAGAAGTCCTCTGGCTTCCAAATATAGAACTCTTTCTACCATGTGATTTAAAGGTCCCCAATGTAGTGAGAGTTCATGAAAGAATTTGTTGAGAATCTCATAGGTAGAATATCTTGAGGTATGACTGGAACAGGGTCTTAGTGACTTGACCCCTATCCACTGCTCCAGGTAGCTCTTGGCTCTGAATAACCTGCTTCCTCTGAAAATGGCAAGTCATTTATTATTGGAATCTACATAACCTGCACAGAATCTGGGATTATTTTCTAAAATATTCCAGTGTTTAAATAATGATAAATATTATCTTTCTTCCACAGTGAACCAGCAGAATTCTCTAAGGTTCTACTACTCTGCTTGCCCCTTTCTGGTTACCATGTAATATAATTCTGGGAAGGAGACATCAAATACCCTCACCTCATCTTCCAAATCATTGCTCTTACCAACTGCCAAGTAGATATGAAAAATTAGATATGACTTGGTTGAATAGCACTCTTTTTACTCTTGCATATTAATACAGGGACATTTATTTAAGTTTAATGGGGCAGGTGTGTGTGTCTAGTACCTTTAAAGATCCTCATCAACTCAAAGCATACTGTCTTCACCTTTTTAATTTTCTTTTTTTTTTTTGCTTTTCCCTTCTCATGGCTTTCCCTTTTTGATCTGATTCTTCTTTTACAGCATGACCAACATGGAATTAGGTGTAACATGACTGTATATGCATACCTAAATCAGATTACTTGCTGTCCTAGGGTAGGGGGAAGGAAGGGTGGAAGGGAGAAAACCATAAAAATTGTGGGAGTCCAGCCTCTGCAGGGTCCTTGGAACCTGACAGGAGGGATACAGTCAGCAAAATGAGTTGAGTCAACAAGTGGGTATAGGCAGGAGCAGGTTGACTAACTGTCAGCTGCTTAGATTCATTTTTATAGTCTCAAAATCATATGAAACAAGCAAACTAAAATCATTTCCTTGGTTACAAAAGTATACAATTTTCATCATTAATCACATAGTTCATACGGTTACAAGTTTGATCATGTAGTGGTTATAAGTGTGATTATCAATCACATAGTTAATTTTCTTGTCCCTGCTCAGACCGTGATGACCTCAACCTGCCTGTTGCCTAGTTTGTTGCTGCATAGTAAAGTTATTAATTAAACAGAACTTTCCTTATAATAATCTTTGATATAATTTGTTTAATGGAATGCTTCTATGTTTTTGTACCACATATGTAATGTTTTTCGATATGCTCCCTTGACAACCTATAGCGAGGGTAGTTATGTTTGTCCACCTGTCCGTTGACTCCTTCAATAACCAATTTTCCTTTCAGCCCTTGTTGGTAGACGCTACGGTTTCTATGACTTTTTATTCTTTCCCCAATAAACTAAGGCTGTTAGAGTTCACATATTGGTTACCTATACTAACTATTCTCTCACCATCTTCATCATATATTCCTGTGTATGATAAGGGGGGCAAAACTGTTAATTTCCCTGGAATTCTATCTGACCCATCTTGTATCTGGTTTCCCTATATATATTCTGACATCTCCCTGGAACTCCCAGTGCTGTGTCTTCCAAAGATTTCATAATGTTGAAGCCTTTTGTATGTCTCAGGGAGAGGCAATCCTGTTAAATTTGGACAGAGTTCACAATCTGTTTTATTCAAGGAATTTCTCTGAAATCCTTCCTTTATAGTCATTCCATTATTAGGATGAGTAAGTTTTGCAATCAATAATAGACCTATAAATATGGGTATACATGGAATCCCTATATATATTGAAGAAGGAAATGTTCCATCAGGCAGTGTGACTGCCTTGAGTCTTCTTGCTGCGATTGTGTCAAACAGCTTAGAGACCCTGGCTCCCAACAGAAAATGAATGATGAAAATTACCTCTCCATAAAATTTGAAAATAAAGTTGGAAAATATTTTTTTAAAAACCTCATCAACTTGCTAAGATGTCTTGCTGTGAAGGATATTAGGAAGCTGTTTCTGTGAAATTTATGATGACATGTGAAGGAAGTGCTTTGGACATAAGGCAGCAGGCATGACATTCTGTTACTGACCCCCTTTGTCTGCCATGTGTTTGCAAGAAACCTTTTTCCATTGGCTGAGTAGCTATAACTATCAGCATCTTAAAAATAGCCCAAGTGTATATGAATGTTATGGAGTATTCCTGCTTTATAAGAAACCATGAATGGTCTGACTTTAGAGAAGCATAGAAAAAAACAACACAATCTGATGTTCAGCGAGGGGAGCAGAACCAACAGAAAGCTGCACATTAACAACAACATTGTGAACTGGCCAATTATGATAAATGCAGCTCCTCTCAGAAATTCAGAGATCTAAGGTTAGCCTGGGAAACTTATGGACAATGCCATCCTCATGCAGAGGAGAACAAAAACAAACCAGAAAAACCTCAACAGAATCTAAATGGACCCTTTCACTTTTCAAAAATCTTCTCTCAGATTTTAAGGGTTTCCCTCAGAGCAGCCTAGTGAGATAATTCTATTAGAGGAAGCAGAATAAGAGCCCAGAGCCCCAAGCTGCTCCGCCCCCCCCCCCCCCCCCCCCCTGTGCCTCCATCCATCTCCTCCTAGGGTGGGGGGGAGGGCAGCAAGGCCTCGAATTTCTGAAGAGGGGCTTTCAGGGCCTTCCAGCCCAAGCACCTCATTTTACTGAGGAGGGAGCCCAGGGCCAGACAGGAAAAAATGCCAATTGTTCAGAGATTATCCTGATACAAGAAATTGTGAAAGATGGCTTTCACAGAGACTTTTTTATTTTTATTTTTTTTTTAAGTTTTTGCAAGGCAAATGGGGTTAAGTGACTTGCCCAAGGCCACACAGCTAGGTAATTATTAAGTGTCTGAGACCGGATTTGAACCCAGGTACTCCTGACTCCAGGACTAGTGCTCTATCCACTGTGCCACCTAGCCACCCCTCACAGAGACTTTCTAATAAGAGTGAAACTCGGCACAAATATTGAAAATTCACAGACCTGCAATGTTTTGATTAAATATCACTTCCCAACAGCATTATATGTGGACCCATATGAGTTGGCTTCATTCCAAGAACACAATGTTCTAGAGATTTCCAGTGCTCTGAGTGCTTCAGCATGATTTTGCCTGTTCCCTGCCGGTATCACCATCCTGAGGAAAAAGAAGAAAGAGCTTTTGCGATGGTGAAGAACCCAGAATTATTTGTCAGTTGTTACAATGGTGTTCCTTCTCTGAACTGCTTGAAGCAGTATGATATGGAAGCTCCTTGTTCTGTGAGAAATAAGTATATCTGTCAGTGGAACAATGTGAAGTATAAATTGGCAAATCACATTGTCTTGTCGTATGTGTCCTGACATTGCTTGTTACAGTCTTATGTTCTGGTCTCATCTTTACAGCAGTCTTCAAACATGGTAATTTCTCCCTGTGAAAATGTAATATAATGTTTTGTGATAGTCTAAAATTATGGCATTCCTTTTTCAAATAATATTTTATTTGTTTTCCAATTATATACAATAGAAGTGTCTACCTATCATTTTTGGGTAAGGTTTTGAATTTTACAGTCCCCCCCCACTTTGCCTGCCTCTCCCCAAAAGGCAATCTAATAAACTTTATACTGTTTCCATGCTAAAAAAAATAGAAAAAAATCTTCTTTTGTGGTTTTTCTTTCTTTTCCCTTAGTCCTAATTCCTCATACACAGAATGACTAATATGTAAATATGTTAAACATAAATGTATATATATAACTAGACTGTTGGCCACTGGGGGGAGTGGGGTGGGAAGAGAGGGTGGTAGAAAAATGTGTAACATAATTAAATGAATGTGTTGAAAAATTTTCATAACATGAAATTGGAAAAATAAACACACATATATACATGCATACATGCATACACATATAGACATTTACATTCATATATGTATATATATGAATAGTCTGAGTTTGTTGTGGCTACATCTGCATCTGGCAGAGTAAGATGTTCCTTCACCCACACAATATATATTGAAAGACTGCCCTTTTTTTTTTCAGGAACTGGGTAAATATCAACTGCTCATGGATAGGTAGAGCTAATATAATAAAAATGACAATTCTACCTAAACTACCTGTTTAGTGCCCTACCAATCAAAATTCCAAAAAATTACTTTAATGAGTTAGAAAAAATTGTAAGTAAATTCATATGGAGAAATAAAAAGTCAAGAATTTCCAGGAACTTAATGAAAAAAAAGTGCAAAAGAAGAAGGCTTAGTCCTACCTGATCTAAAATTATATTATAATAAAGCATCAGTCATCAAAACTGTTTGGTATTGGCTAAGAAATAGAGTGGTGGATCAGTGGAATAGACTAGGTGCAAAAGCAGGAGATGATTATAATAATCTGCTGTTTGGTAAACCCAAAGAGTCCAGCTATTGGGATAAAAACTCTCTCTTCAATAAAAAAAAACTGCTGGGGAAATTGGAAGTTATTATGGAAGAAAATTAGATTAGACCAACACCTCACACCCTTTACCAAGATAAGATCCAAATGGTTACGTGATTTAGACATAAAAAACAATACCATAAGCAAATTAGAAGATCAAGGACTAGTTTACCTGTCAGATCTATGGAAAGGGGAGCAGTTTATGACTAAGGAACAGTTGGAGAACATCACCAAAAACCAACTAGATGATTTCAATTACATTAAATTAAAAAGCTTTTGCACAGATAAAACCAATGTAACCAAGATCCAAAGAAATGTAGGAAATTAGGGGAACAATCTTTACAACTAATGAATCTGACAAAAGACTCATTTCTAAAACATACAGAGAATTGAGTCATATTTAAAATAAAAAAAGCCATTCCCCAATTGACAAATGGTCAAAAGATATGCAAAGGCAATTTACAGATGAGGAGATCAAAGCAATCCATAGCCATATGAAAAATTGCTCTAAATCATTAGTTATTAGAGAAATGCAAATTAAAGCTTCTCTGAGGTACCACCTCACACCTCTCAGACTGGCCAATATGACCAGAAAGGATAATGATCATTGTTGGAAGGGTTGTGGGAAATCTGGGACACTATTACACTGTTGGTGGAGCTGTGAACTCATCCAACCTTTCTGGAGAGCTATTTGGAACTATGCCCAAAGGGCAACAAAAATGTGCATACCCTTTGACCCAGCAATACCACTACTGGGTCTATACCCTGAAGAGATGATGAAAAAGGGTAAAAACATCACTTGTACAAAAATATTTATAGCAGCCCTGTTTGTAGTGGTAAAGAATTGGAAATCAAGTAAATGTCCTTCAATTGGGGAATGGCTTGGCAAACTGTGGTATATGTATGTCATAGAACAATATTGTTCTATTAGAAACCAGGAGGGATGGGAATTCAGGGAAGCCTGGAGGGATTTGCATGAACTGATGCTGAGTGAGATGAGCAGAACCAGAAAAACATTGTACACCCTAACAGCAACATGGGGGTGATGATCAACATTAATGGACTTGCTCATTCTATCAGTGCAACAATAGGGAACAGTTTTGGGCTGTCTGCAAAGGAGAGTGCCATCTGTATCCAGATAAGGAGCTGTGGAGTTTGAACAAAGTTCAAGGACTATTCCCTTTAATTTAGGGGAAAAAACCCAGATATCTTATTGTCTGATCTTGTCACCTCTTAGACTTCTTGTCTCTTCTTTAAGGATATGATTTCTCTCTCATCACACTCAATTTGGATCTTTTATTAAAGATATTATTTGAGTTTTACAATTCCCGCCCCCCCCCATCTTACTCCCCCCCCACACACGGAAAGCAATCTGTCAGTCTTTACTTTGTTTCCATGTTGTACCTTGATCCAAGTTGAGTGTGTTGAGAGTGAAATCATATTGTAGGGTTCTGGTTTTTAATTTACTCTGCTATTCACTTACGTTTTAAGGGAGAATTCATCCCATTCACATTCAGAGTCATGATTACTAATTCTTTATTGCCCTCCATGCTATCTTCCCTCTGTTTGTAATTTCCCCCCTTCCCCCCCTTTTATCCGTATTCCCTAGTATTTTGTTTCTGAATACCACCCCCTTCAGTGTGTTTGCCCTCCTATATGACTCCTTCCCTTTCTTTCCCCTTTCCCTTTTTCCCTTTTCCCTTCCCTTCCTTTTGTTAGTTTCCCCTTTTCCCCCTCCCCCTCCCTTTCTCCATCCCCCCTCCCCTTTCCCCCTTTTAATACTTGAAAGGTTAGATGTTTTATAAGTTAACTGAGTATGTGTAGGTTGACTCTAAGCCAAGTCAGATGAGAAGAAGATTCAGGTGTTTCTCATCTGCTCCCTTCTTCCTCTCTATGACCATAGGTATTCTGTACCTCTTAGTGTAATGAGATTTACCCCATTCAATCCCCTCCCTCTTCCTGTCTCCTTCCTGTTCCCCCTTTTTAAGGAGGTAGTGTTTTTAGATCACTCTATCTGAGTCATAGAAAATTCTGAGTATCCGTCACTTCTAGCTAAGTACATTCTATCTAATAGAGTTAAAATTCTTGAGAGTTATTAGAGGGAAAGATTACACTTTAAAGAGGGACTAGTGCTCTGTAGAAATTACTCCCTCCAAGGTATTGGGAGAAATGCTTATTCTTGCTGTATTCTGTTGTAAAACACTAACTGGAGTTAAGTGGTTACATAGAACTAGAGTGTTAGTCACTAAAATAGAGGGAAGGGGTAGCTATGTGGTACAGTGGATAGAGTACCAGCCCTGGAATCAGGAGGACCTGAGTTCAAATTCAACCTCAGACATTTAGTAGCTGTATGACCTTAGGCAAGTCACTTAATCATAATTGTCTCCAAAGAAATAATTTTTTTTTAGGTTTTTCCTAGCAATGGGGTTAAGTGGCTTGCCCAAGGCCACACAGCTAGGTAATTATCAAGTGTCTGAGACTGGATTTGAACCCAGGTACTCCTGACTCCAGGGTCAGTGCTTTATCCACTGCACCACCTAGCCGCCCCAAGAAATAAAATTTTTAAAATTACAATGGAAGGAACCTACCTGGTAGGGTCTTGAACTGAGAGCAGAGAAAAGTTATAACCACAAACTCATCTGGGTACTTGAGAACCATGAAAAGGAAATGTAGTGCACCTAGGAGAGGAGGAGGGAAGAGAAGCATCAGTTTCCTCATCTGTAAAACACAGATCAATAATACTTGTCACATGACAGAATTGGGGGGTTTGATAGGCAGCTGGTCAGAGTTCCAATCCTGATTTTAACTGTCAGTCTCCTTGCTCTTGACTCATGACCAGTCCATCTTCATTTTCAATCACAGATATTTTTTTAGAAAGATTTTATTTACTTTGTTTTACAATTTTTCCCCCATTCTTGCTTCCCTCCCCCCACCCCCCACAGAAGGCATTCTGTTAGTCTTTACATTGGTTCCATGGTATACATAATCATAGATATGTTTGATGACATCTTTTTTTACCAATCTTCTTTTGTACTTTCAGGTACTACATTACAATCAAGTCATACAGATCATATCCCTCTCTGTAGCTCTCTGAGTGATATTCCTCTTCTGTTCTTTGAATAAAGAATTTTTCCATGAGCGATGAATAACTATAATTAACTTTAGGTAATCTTTAAGGGCTGAAACTTACTGCACCCTTTGAAGATACCCCCAAATATTGTGGTGATTTTCTGTTTACAAACTCATCTTCCTGGTCAGTCACAGTTATGGTCCCAACTATACTGTGTATACAGGGTCATACTTTTTGGTTAGCTGAAAAGAAAGCCAAACATAGGTTCTCCGGTAATAATTAAGCCCCTGAAGATATAACCCAGGCATAAATTAAAAAAAAAAACTTTTATTAAAACTTATCATTGCCACCTGTGTTAGGAACACATTCCTTTCAAGATATGGGATGGCAGCCAACTGATGGACAGAAATGAGTATGGACATTATTCTCAGAGTATTATTCTACAATATCAATCAGCCATTATTTGGGACTAGGCTCCAACAATGATCTTTCCAATTTGTACAATTTACCACTCTCTCTTCCTAACTCCTTCTCTTCTTTCCTTCACCAACTGGGAGAGAAATTTATTCCAGAAATTGAAGGAGGACACTATAGACTTCCAATCCAGTCAGGTCTCCCATATATTGCTTCTATCAAGATAACAGGAATCTTGGGGCGGCTAGGTGGCTCAGTGGATAAAGCACGGGCCCTGGAGTCAGGAGTACCTGGGTTCAAATCCAGCCTCAGACACTTAATAATTACCTAGCTGTGTGACCTTGGGCAAGCCATTTAACCCCATTTGCCCTGTAAAAAACTAAAAAAAAAAAGATAACAAGAACCATGGTCATGTACAGGGAGAAGTCATATTCACCTGGAGTGATCAAGGATAAGACTTTAAGATGGAGATGGAATTGGAGGAGGGGCCTTGAAGAGGTAGGATGTAGATACATGAGAAAGAAGGGAAAGGTCATGCCAGGTAGATTTCAAGACTGAGTATAGAGAGGCTCTATCCTGGGTACCAGGAGAGTAACAAAGACATGATTGGAGCAGACAGATGATGGGAACCTAATAAAGTTTAGGGAAAAAAATGGAAAAAAAGGTGTGAGTCTTTGCGATATTTTGAAGGGAGCATTTATCTTGGCAGAGCTATAACTAAAATTTAAAAGAAATTGTTTTTGAAGTTGAACAATGAATCAAAGGTGTGGTTATGTTTGCAGGGATACTAAATGAAATCCTGAACTAGATTTCATTGTCAATTAATATTTCTTGCCTTGAGTTTCCTCCTATGTTATCCAATGAGGATGAACATCATTATCTGTAAGATGCTTTCCAAAGCTAATGGTCTGAGTCTGAGTCTGTTGTACAAAAACAAACAGCAAGCGTGGTACCTTCCTATGTCTCTAAGCATCTCATATATGCTGACATTTGGAGATGCATAAGGGGAAGGTAAGGACTTGTCCTGCCTTGGTTTTTGCCAGTCATCTTCACATCTTTAATAGATTTTGGAAAACAAAATCGTATATTGAGCCTTTGGCAAAAGTAGCCGATGGGATTCAAGTCTTGTTCTTAAAGGGTTTGGGAAGAAACTGATGGGCTTCTCATTTTATTTTTTAGCCAAGTTTATTTATTAATTCATTTAATTGTATTTATTAGTTCTTTTGTTTTGACATTGTCCTCAGTTCCATATGAATGGTTCAGAGAACAAATCATAAAAACAATAACTATGAGTGAAAATGAAGAAACAGGATAACAAAATTTCTGGTATTCAGATAAAACAGTACCCAGAGGAAAGCACATATGTATATTAACAACATTGAAACAGTTTATAAACTATAAATTACATGTGCAATTTTAAAACTATAAAATGAACAAACCAAAAATAAGTTAAAAAGAGAAAATCTGGGGGCAGCTAGTTGATGCAGTGGATAGAGCACTGGCCCTGGAGTCAGGAGGACCTGAGTTCAAATGTGGCCTCAGACACTCAATAATTACCTAGCTGTGTGGCCTTGGGCAAACCAAACCACTTAACCCCATTGCCTTGCAAAAAAAAAACCCCAAAGAAAACCTAAAATAAAAAAAGAGAAAATCTTAGAAATTAGAGGAGAAAATTTCAAAGTGGAAAATAAAAAGACTTTGAAAATGAAAGGAGTATCCTTTTTTTTCAGAGTGATTAAAATGGTTTTTATTAAGATATCTTAACAAAATGGCACACCTCTCTCATGGTGGGAGAGAGGAGCAAGGAAATTCCAACATACAAGCTCTTTTATGCACTTTGAAAGACTTTGTTCCTGCCCCATAAGCGGGGGTCACAAATCCAATTGATACATTGGTTCCTATATGTTTCCCCACCCTGCTCTTTATACTAATGAGCAAGAACAGATAGATCTCTTTGAGCATGTGCAAAGGAGAAGGTCAAGACTAGGTTACTCTTTTTTGACCAGTTAAGGACTAGTTTCTTCTGATCTAATTTGTCATCTTTGGAATGAAATTAGGAGAACTCTCCCAGTTTTGTGATTGACTGGGGCCATTCCCCCTTTGTAATGGATTTCAAAAGGGCCCCCCCTCCACACCCTGTGAAGACCAACACCCTTCAATTCCTCACGACTTCCCCCCTTTTCTTTTAAATAATTACTTGGTCTTCCCACTTCACCAGCAATGTCTTCCTCATCCTCATCTTCCATACCACTACTGACTTTTTCTATCAATATTTTTACTTCTTCATTATTAGGGCCGTACACCAGCCCTAATTTGTTGATAGACTTTTGTACTATTTGAGTTATTAACTGGATCATATAGGAATGTCCTCCTAAAACAGGTGGCAATGATGGGTTTTAATAAAAAGCTTTCTGAATTTCTAACCATGCTATGTATTCAGGGGTTTTGAAAATACTAATTAAATCGATGAATCTTTGGTTATCTTGGTTAAAAAATAGGGAAGAAAATTAAATTATGGGGGGGGGAGGAATAATATGAAATTATGAATCTAATTAATAAAAAAGGATTTTATTAAATGTTTGCTATATACCAGACACTGTTGCCTTTCTTTATAACAGTCCAGGCTCTTAAGGAGCTCACCATTTAGTGGGGGGGGAGAAAATATATATACATAAAGTGCTACATATTAAATACACATACAGTAGATTGGAGGGGAAGGCATTAACAGATGGGGCCAATAGGAAAGACCCCCACAGGAGATGTTACTGAAGCTAATTCTTTTTTGAATTTTAAGAGATTCTAAAAACTTATGAAGAAAATTTCAGGCATAGACATCAAGATGTTCATTAGCACTTTGTGGTTCAAAGAACTAGAAGCAAGACAAATGTGCATGAAATGTGAAATGGATAAGCAAATGAGACAATAGATGTAAAGCATTTTGCAAACCGTAAATATTAGTTATCGTCATCATCATCATTATTGTTATATGATAATAACATTGGATATGAAGAATTTAGAGAAGTATGAGGAGGCTTATATAACAACAATAATGTACATGGAAATGACAAAAAACAAAAATGGAATATATAATTATGAAATAACATTAAATCCATTATTTTCTATTATATATTGCATAATATATTACATTATATACATAATTCATGTAATTAAATTTGTATTAGAAGTATGATATAAAACTATTGAAAAAGTATACTTTTCTTCCTTCTCAGTAGAGGTAAAGAACTATAGGGTGGAGTATTACATATATTGTCAGAAATGATTGATTTGCTAATAGATTTTGCTGAACTGTTTCTTTATTTTTATTTTAAGGGATAGTACACTGCATGGGGGGAGAAAAAATCTGGATGTTAAAAAGATACAGAAACAAATGTTATCAATAAAAATAAAATTAAATGTAAAATTAAAATAAATGAACAATAACAGAGGAAGCAATACACAAAGAACTACATACACACTCAGTATATACAGAATAAATTGGAGGTTATCTCAGAAAGATGGCCTGGAAAGGCCTCTTAGAAGGTGAGATTTTAGCTGAGACTTGAAAGAAACCAGGGAAATCAGAAATTCTTTTGTACTTTTGCATTTTAGGCTGCAGTGATATAGAAGGCGTCAGTCTCAAATAATTTTTTGCATAAATAATATTGTCATGTTTCCCTTGCCAATTTGACTAATATTTGCCACAGAAGCAACCTAGACATTTCTTTGTTAGATTTTCGAAGATGCTTGGCTTGATCCTTGAATCCAAAGCGGTTAGGAACTCAGGTAGAAGTTAATTTAGAGAGCAAAGTTCCAAGGAGCCATATGCAGGTCCTGTGATTAAAGCTTAATGGGATAGATTTCAACAATATTGAACAGAAACAAATTGCAGTCTATCCTAAAGTTTCAGTTCTGGGGAGGGGGGGAATGAATGAAATTTCTCTAAATCACTCTTGACTGTTTTCCAAGAAAACAGAGCTAGGATTGGAAAGAAAAAGAACAGTTTGCTGGAGCCCACTCAAAGCTATTCCCTGGAAGCAACAAGAGGTGAAACCAACCCAGAATCCTATGTGCTCTTTTTACAGTAAAGACTTCACATTTTACCTTAGATCCTCCCTTCCCCCCAGGTCATCCCAGACAACAGCTCCCAGTCCATTTTTTTCCCTTTCCCACCTGAAAAACAAAACACAAAGCCACAATATTCATTCCTTTTAACTTAAACATTCTCACCTCATTGGTCTTTTAAATCAGCTTCTGAAAGATTTCTTTTCTTCTTTCCCCTTTTTCCTTTGAATTATTACATGTCTGGCTTCCCCAAGATATGTTTAAGGAGAGAGAACAGTAATAGCTGGCAGAAGAGAGCATAGTTGGGGCAGCTAGGTGGCGTAGTGGATAAAGCAGCGGCCTGGAGTCAGGAGTACCTGGGTTCAAGTCTGGTCTCAGACACTTAATAATTACCTAGCTGTGTGGCCTTGGGCAAACCACTTAACCCTGTTTGCCTTACAAAAAAACCTTAAAAAAAAAAGAGAGGATAGTTGTAAGTTTTGTTCATTTATTTTTAAATTTCATCTCACTCTGAAAAGATAGCATCAAAAGATCAGAAGATTCTATAAAATATTTTGTTCCAGCCTGACCTGGTACTAGGAGGAACAACAGAATCAACTGCCCTGACTCCTACATAGAAGCAATCACAGAAGATAAAAACAGACATCTTTGATTATATAACATTGATCTTTTTTGCACAAAGACTTTAGGTTTTTCAAATTTTTCCTCATTGGATTTTAGGAACTCCTCCAATTCAGCTCTAGTTTTATCTAATCTCTACTTAAGGATGAAGTTATTTTTCTATCCCCTAGCTCAATGGCCAGGTATTTAATAAATTTTGTTGATTGATTATGATTACTTTCATTGACAAATGAGATAATAGGGGCGGCTAGATGGTGCAATGGATAAAGCACCGGCCCTGGAGTCAGGAGTACCTGGGTTCAAATCCCGTCTCAGACACTTAATAATTACCTAGCTGTGTGGCCTTGGGAAAGCCACTTAACTCCATTTGTCTTGCAAAAACCTTAAAAAAAGACAAATAAGATAATAATAGAAGCAATTATTATTATAACAATACCTATAGTACAAGGTTTGTAAACACTTTACAATATCATGCCATTTCATCTCTACAATTAAATGCAGACATATGTCAGAGATATTGCAGTTCAGTTCGAGACCACTACAATAAAGCAAATATCACAATAAAGTGAGTCACATCAACTTTTTGAGTTCCCAGTGCATATAAAAGTCACATTTTCACAATACTGTAGCCTATCAAGTTACAATAGTGTGTCTAAAAAGACAATGTACATACCTTAATTAAAAAATACTTTATTGATAAAAATTGCTTTATCCACTGCACCACCTAGCCACCCCTCACCAATCTCTTTTTTTCTAAAAGGTTTTGAGTTTTACATTTTTCTTCCTCCCTCCCTTCCCTCCCCCCCCCTCCTCCTGACAGAAAACAATCCAATATAGACTCTATAGGTATAATTATGCTAAACATAGATCCATCTTAATTAAGTTGTGAAAGAAGAATCAAATACAAATTTAAAAACAAAATTAGAGGGAAAAAGCGACATGATATATAAAGCAACTTCTAGAGCCAATGCTCTATCCACTGCACCACCTAGCTGCCCCAAAAGGGGATTTTCTTAATGAGTTATTTCAGGCAAATTTTTTACATTCTCTTCAATGTAGAAAGAAGTAAGTGAGGAAGAAAAGAATAGGGAATAGGATCATTGTGTATTACAAATTTTACTGACCTGAGAAAAATTTGCTTTTGAGTTCATTGGTTTTGAAAGCAACATAAAGATTCTGCCTTTCAGTCAACCACACTAAAAAAGATAACTAATTATAATTTTTAAAAGCAAAATAGCTCTTAACATGGAGCATAAAAGCAGCAAAAAATTTCCTCTAGAATTGTGATAGAACAATAGTATATCTATATTTTTCTCCTGCAAAGAAAAAACTTTCTGTGATTGACTTATAAAGGCTACTATGCCCTTCTTATCTCTTCCTGCCAACTCTTCCTCTGGGAAAAGATGTACAGAAAAAGTGGGAAAGAAGATTTGCTTAAAAAACTAAAGATGTTTTGATATCAAGTGAGGACAAAGAAGTTTGTTGAGGTCAGAGTTGGGGTAGGAGAAAATGTAGAATTTTCTTGCATGATTTCCTGCAAAGGGTGTGATTATAAGGTTTGCACCCATTATCACAGCAAATGGCCCTGTTCATGTCACTGTGACTCAGAATAAGAATTTGGAGCAACTTCAGTTCCCAGGAGGCTGGGAAGAACGGTGAGGGACATCCCTGGCCATGTGGAGGGTAAGCTCTTTTCTTCTCTCTGAATCCATGCAATTCAGAGTTCAGTGTGCATTGGTGAAAACTCCCCTTCTCTGCTAGCCCTCCTCCAGTCCCTTACTTATATTGATCCACTTAAGCCCTACCCCTCTCCAAGTCTTACCCAGCCCTGCCCTCCCCTTCCATTGTGTCCTTTCTTATTTTTCTGTTATTTTATTTTTTTAAACATGTTTGAATTGTGACCACATTCGGGCTTTTCTTGGCAGAGATACTGGAATGATTTACCATTTCCTTTTCTAGCTCATTTTTACAGATGAAGAAATTGTGGCAAATAGTGTTAAGTGACATGACCAGGGTCACAAAACTAGTAAGTATCTGAGGATGGATTTGAACTCATGAAGGAAGATGAAGTCCTCCTGATTCCAAGCCATCTAACTTCTATCTGCACCATTTAGCTGCCCTTTTCCGTTCATTAAAAATTCCTCTTTGCTGTAGATGTCATCTATAGAAGCTCTGTGTTAATCACACAGGCAGAATCTCACCTATGACATTTACTCCTTGTTTGACTTTAGGCAAGTCATTAACCTTGGGCCTCTGTTTCCCTTTCTGTGAATGAAGTAGTTGTAGTAATTGGTTTCTGAAGTCTCTACCAGCTCTAGTTTTAGATCTGATCCTCTGATTTTCGTGGTCAAGGAAGCCTAGCTCCTCCTAGTAAACGCTGCATCCCTGGGGCCCCTCTCCAATACCCAGCAGACTCTTTGGTCCTCCCCACACCCTCCACTCCAAGATCCAGGCACTGGGTGAGAGGAAGGAGGGGTCGGCCTACTTCTTGGATCTCCTCAATTCTGCCTGGGCCTCATTTCTTCTCTACTGCCATGGCTCAATGGCCCTTTCAAGACCGTCTGTCTTAAATGCCAGTCTAGTCAAATTCATATTGTAGTCATCTACCACTAGGTGCTAGATCATTCTCCCTCCAAAACCTTGCCTTTCTTCTGAGAGATTTCAATAGATGGGTCTAGGTCTCCTCAAACACTCTAGCTTGCTACCTGATTTTCTCTGCTCACTGGTCTTTCTTCAGCCATTCTTTCAGGTGCATCTTCTTCCCCATCCTCTGACTTTGGTCAGCCAGAAAGCTATAGAAAACTGAGAGAATTAAGAACTCCACAGGGGGAAAAAAAGACTCTTGGGGATAGAGAAGGCAGGGGCAACATCTGAGACAAGTGTTGAGAGGTTGTCTGCCCTCTCCCTCCTTGCCCAACCTGAAGTACTTCCCTACCCTCTCAGTAGCCCAGTCATGGACAGAGAACATTCTTCAGTCAGACTGGTCTCCCAACTGCCCAAGTGTTAAACTGTCCCCTTCCTCCTCTCTCTGGGGAAGGGTATGTAGTTAGGTAGCTCTTTGGCTCTTTACCAAAACCCCTGGACTTCCTGGGAACTAAGTTGTTCCTCTCTTTTGGCTGTATTTGATAAAGACAAAAGCAAAAGCAAACCAATAAACAAATAATTAAATAAAAAAAAAATCTGGGATAGCCCAGCTAAAATTCCTGGGGCTCCAAAGATCCAAGAATTCCCCAGTACCATCCAGAACCATTTGCCCTGACAAAACATGGAAGGGGGGTCATGGTAGGGAGCATGCTGAATGGCCAATGAAGAGGTACAAGGTAAAGGGATGATAGTCTCAGACAGTTTCACATCGCACTTGTTGAAAAAAAAAAGGAAGCCCTATATTGTAAAAATATAGATATATACATATCATATTTTTTTTAGTTTTTTGCAAGGCAATGGGGTTAAGTGGCTTGCCCAAGGCCACACAGCTAAGTAATTATTAAACGTCTGAGGCTGGATTTGAACTCAGGTTCTTCTGACTCCAGGGCTGGTGCTCTATCCACTGTGCCACCTAGCCACCCCTCCTATCACATTTCTTAATGGGGTTTAGGCAGCAAGGTGAAACAGTGGATAGAGTGGTCTGGAGTCAGGAAGACCAGAGTTCAAGTCTGGCTATGTGACACTGGCCAAATCACTTAAATCTCTCTTTGCCTCAGTTTCCTTATCTGTAAAATAGGGATAATAATAGCACCTCCCTTCCAGGGTTGTCATGAGGATCACTTGAGTTATTCATTGTAAAGTGCTTTATATGGTGCTATATAAATGTTAGCTATTATTCAGATCCCCCTATATCAGAAGTCTGATACAGCCCCCACATTAGAGATATACCAAGAGGACCAGGCACCAGTGGTTCATAAGAACAAATCTGCACAGTCACAAGCTATAGTGGTGACTTGGGCTAGATTTGGTTAGGAAGAAGTAGTGATCATGGGCATATCTAGGAAGGAGTTAAATGAAAGCTAAAGTATCCATCTTTGGAGCATTTCATTCCTGTAGACATGGTTAGAGGCATAAATAAGACAATTCAGTTCAGCTAATAGTTGTTTTATGCAGCTTGAGAAGAAAGCCTTGCAAAGATAATAGCCATATCCTCTTGACAGAAATATCCCCCCCCATCATAAACAAGGCTACAAGACTCTTTGAATCAGATGAATCTCCATTGCATGATTGTTTAGACTTGAAGGTAATTGTGACTTTTTTCTCAAATCAAACAGAGTCAAGAGAGTTTTTGTACAGCCATTTCATGGCAAATTTCTCTGCCCATGACAGGAGAACTATGCATTTTAAAATGAATCTTACTGTTACAATCATGTGGAATCACTAACCTACTATAATGGGATGCAGGTAAAAAGTATACTATTTATTTCTACAGTTCTGAATTTGTGAACATTACTTGTCTCTAACTCTTAACCTAGGCAAAAAGGACAAATTTGTTATTAGATATACCATCTACTTGCTCCTTACTTTAATAGTTACCTATTCATAAATATTGATATACATTCTTATTCATATTCATTTTTATGTATCCTTCTGAAATCTCTATCCCCTCTAGCTTTAGATCTGATCCTCTGATTCTTATGGTCAGGGAAGTCTGGCTCCTCCTAGGAAAACCCTGTATCCCTGGTCCCCTCTGCAATATCCAGTAGGCTCCTTGGTCCTCCCCATAACCTCCATTACAGGATCCCAGGAAGGAGGGATCAGCATACTCCTTGGATCTCATTTCTACTTGAAGTACCTTCCTTACCTGATGGTTCAATGGCCTCTCTTCTTTTTGAAGTTATACCATCTGTCTTAAATACCGGTCTAGCCTCTTATACTCACATCCTTTCTAAGTTAAATACACCTTTCCATTTCTATGGCATGTGGATCAAATATAACCTCAAAGAGGGGAAGTGATAAAAATATAAAAAGCTTTCATTTTTAATTGAGTAGTAAACTTGACTTGAGAAAGACAACAAGAATAGACTTTTCCCTTGGGACTAGAATTTGTGTGGTTGACTTCCAAGATGTTTTCCAGTGGGTAAAAGAATATACTTAAAGGACTCATGATAGCTATAATTATATTAGTAGCTTTAGAACTTTTGCTGAATAAAAACAATGAAAGATGGCTAAGTTAAGTCGATGGTCCTAAAGTTCAGAAGAGAGGAAGGTTCAGGGGAAGTCAAATTAATGAGCACTTATCCTAAAAGCATTTACTAGGTGGGAGATACTGTGCAAAGTGAGCCCTGGTGAAGTAAAAAAAGGCAAGTACACCTCTAACTGCCTAGCAGATATCTTGAACAGGATGTCCTTATAGACGTCTTAAACTCAACATGACCCAAACTGAACTCATCCTTCCCAAAACACCCTCTCCTTTCCAAACTTCCCTATTACTCCAGGGCACCGTGCACCCAACCTTTCCAACTTTCTTATACCTTATACCCCTTACATTCGATCCAGTGATTCATTTGATCCACTGACCTCTTTGCTGTTCCATAAGCAAGTCACTCCTTCTCCTTATATCAGGTCTTTTCTCTATTTGTTCCCCGTTCCTAGGATACTCTCCCTCCTTATCTCTGCCTCCTAGCTTCTCTGGCTTTCTTAAATATCTGCTAAAATTTTTCCTTCTGCAGGAAGCTTTTCCTAATCCCTCTTAATCCTAAATGCCTTTCCTCTGTTTATTATTTCTTATTTATCCTGTACACAGCTTCTGCTATATTTGCTTGTATGTTCTCTCCCTTCTCAAATTATGAATTCCTTAAGGATAGGGACCATCTTTTGCCTTTCTTTGTATCTCCAGAGCTTAACATGGGGCCTAGCACCTAGAAGCTTAATAAATTCCTATTGAATGATGGACTAATGGAAGGAATATAAGAGCAATGGCAAGGAGTTCATTTTAGATGAACCAGAGGGTGGGTGGCTTTTCAGTAATCCTGGGAAGGTAGGTTGGAGCCAGGTTTGAAGCCAAACAGAACTATTTGTCTTTGATTCTAGGGACAATAGAAAGCCACTAATACTCATTAAGCTTCTATGTCTAGAACTGTGCTTTGGAAATATCCTTCTGGTAGTCAACTGTTGGGGGATAGATTAGAAGACAGACTGGAAACAAGCAGACAAGTTAGGAAGCTTGAGAAAAACTCCAGGTGGGAGTTGATGGGAATCAGGTTTAGACTGACTGTAAAGAAAGAACACTCATAACCATTTAAAGCTTAGATTCCATTAAACAAACATTTCATTTATTTGTTTTTATTTTATTTTTTCGAATTACAAAGATAGTTTTCAACATTCAATTTTTGTAAGACTGTAAGTTCCACATTTTCCCTTCCTCTCTTTGTTCCTCTCTACCCTTGACAGCAAATAATTTGATCTAGATTATACATATATCTCCATAAACAAACATGTTAACCACCCTTAACGCATTGTTTAAAAAGATGAGGAGGCAAAGACAAAAATTAAACAGGCATCATCTTGAGGGAATAAACATTCTGGACATTGGGATGGGGAAGATGCATGTGCAAGAATAATTGTATTCAATTTGAACCACAAGAGGGCAGAAGTCCTACAATTCAAGTTTCCAGCTGTTTTCCTATTGCTCGTTATTGTGCCCTTCTTGCTATTTCTGCTAAGAAGGAACAAAGACAAGCAAGCCCAAGGCGGAAGCCAGGCTATGATGCTCTATGTCAGCAGCTGATCCTGGTGATTTCAGAAAGATACTACATCACATAGAAAAATTACAGAAGAAGAAAAAATATGTATCCCGATTAATTAGCATTATGAAAGGGACCCAAAAATTCAAGATTGAGACTGAATTAAAAATGATGATAGGGGAAAAAGCATGAAGTCATCACTTATTAAGCAGTCATTCAAATCCAGGAAGAATCTGTCACAGGATTAAAGAATTTAACAACAGGAAAAGATCTCAGCTGCCAACAAATCCAGACTGTTCATGAAAAGAAATCCCCACTTTCATATACTTGGCAAATGGTAGTCAAAATGATTAGATTGGGAAGCTCCTTACTGTCACACAAAATGGTGGACAAGCAGTGGAAATACTGATAGGAAGTGGAACGAGAACTTTAGTTAGCAAATGAATTATCTTCATGATCTCATAGGATCATAGTTCTAGCCATTAGTCCAATTCCTTAATTTTATAGATGAGAAAACTGACAAGTATTAGGTTATAATGGCTATGCATGGTTGTTAAGATCTATTTAGGGTGCCCTCATGCTACTCTCACTCTCATTGGGTGGTCTGCCCATTTTCTTCCATTGTCTAAACTACAAAGAGGGGCAGCTAAGTAGACAGAGCACTGGCATTGGAGTCAGGAGGACCTGAGTTCAAATCCAATCACAGATGTTTGACTCTTACTGTGGACCTTGGACAAGTCACTTAACTCTGATTGTCTCATATCCAGGATCATTTCCAGTTGTCCTGATCATATCTGGTCCCTGGACCCAGTTGGCTCTGGAGGAGAAAGTGAAGCTGGTCACTTAGCCCAGCATCCCCTCACACAAATCCAATTCGTGCCTATGTCATGGCATCACTTCCCTGATGTCATAGTTTTTTTTTCACGAATGAAGGACATCATCATCACGAGCTGACCCTAGTACTTGGAATTCCTTTGCTAACAATCTCAGACTCACCCAAAGCTACATACCACGTTAATAGAATCTGTTTCAATTTTTTAAAAAATGAAACTATATCATTAATTTTCCTAATTTTGGTAAGTCACTGTTGCTTATTTATCTATCTTCTTTCCTTCCCATCTTCCTCTTCCATTTCCCCTATAAATTTTCAGTGTAAGATAGGAGGGCAATTAGAAGACATTTGAAGAGTAATCGATTTTTTTCTTTTGGACCAGATTTGTAATTGCAATATATAGGAATTTCCCAGTGAGGAGACACCCTCTATCAATATAAATCAATACCTAATCTGCAACTTTTTTTGTATTTTTTGAAAATTGATTTAAGGCGATGGGGTTTGAGTGACTTGCCCAAGGTCACACAACTAGGCTTAAGTGTCTGAGGAGGTCCTCCTGACTCCAGGGCAGGTGCTCTATACACTGCACCACCTAGCTGCCCACTTTGCAAGTTTTAATCTTATGGCAGTTTAATCTTATTTCCAGGAGGCACTGACAGGTTAAAAAACTTGCTTAAGATCACGCAATTAGTATATAACAGAGATGGACTTTGAATCTAGTCTGATTCCGAGGCTAGTTCTCTGTCTATTATACCAGGTTGCCAGAAACAAAAATACTTCAATTTCTTCCTTCCCTCAGAATGTTCTCAATTTTTGCTGTTTAAGACAAAGGGCTACTTTAAGTAAGGCTACATGGAGTGATGGGAAGAAATAATTTGCAAATAACTGAACATTACAATGGTATGCAAATTACATAGGACAAACAATAATTTTGATGTGATTTCATTTTGTGATAGCAATAGTCGTGCTATTTTGCTTCTAATGACATAAGGCTAAGTTAGAATATCTGACCATAACTAGCTTAATCCAAATTGAGTTAATTTCCCTACCTTTAGCTATTTCTCTGTAACCTGAATATTGAATTTCATAGCACATTCATGTTTAATCATTCTCTTTTGTTGTTTCAACATATATTATTTTAAGAAAACATATAAAATTTAGAGTTCTTAAAGGATGCTCTTTGGACAGCTAGGTATTGCAGTGGATAGATCACCAGCCCTAGAGTCAGGAGGACCTCAGTTCAAATACAGCCTCAGACACTTAATAATTGCCTAGCTGTGTGACCTTGGGCAAGTCTCTTAATCCCATTGCCTTAAATAAATTTTTTCCACATAATGACTGCTAGAGATATTACTATTACAGTTGGTATTGGGAAGTCAAGCAATTAAAGGATCATTCAAGTTCACAATGAAACAAGACCAGTTACTCCAAAGAGTGAACAAAAATTAAAAATAATAAAAACATTCAAATAATTACTGTAAAACAATTAATTTTCAGATAAAAATATTTCAAAGGAATTTGAAAGTCAGAGGGATTTTTATTGATTCCTTTAGAGTACATAAATTTCTTGAATTTGAAAAAATAACAATAAGATCATTTAAAACACAGCTTGCAAACTATAGCTATGGAGGAAAAAATCTTATCATGGAAGATGGTACAAAGCCAGGAGTACTGAAGATAAAAAAATATAATATTTACTGATTAAAATTACTTTTTTAATCAAGGCTATACTAAAATCATTGTCAAAAGAAATTCAGGTGATTAAGTTGTTTTATCAAACTACATATATATAATATAATATATATATATATATATAAAACACTACCCAAAAGATTAGATTTTTTTATTTCCAGTGAGCCTGAAACTTATCCTCATTGAAGGAATAATGATGATGATGATGATGATGATGATGTTTGTCCTTCATTCTCAAAGAAGATCATGACATCAGGAAGGTGATATCATGACAAGCAGATGAATAGGATTTGAATGAGGGGTGCTGTGCTAAGTCACCAGCTTCACTTTCTCCTCTGGAGCCATCTGGGTCCAGTTATGAATCAGGATAATTGGAGATGGCCCTAGATGGTGGGGCAATCAGGGTTAAGTGACTTACTCAAGGTCACACAGTTAGTAAGTAGCAAGTGTCTAAAGTTGGATTCAAACTCCCACCCTTCTGACTCCAAGGCCAGTGCTCTATCCATTGCCGCCACCCAGCTGAACTATGATCATTATACTGATATACTGAAATCAAAATGATTTGAGTTCTAATCCTGCCTCAGATATGTGCACTAGTAATAAGTTTAAGGAAGTAATTTCATCTCTTTTAGCTTCAGAAAAATAAAAATAGTAATAGCATCTACTTTACAAGATAGGTGTGAGGATCAAATGAGATTTTATATATATATATATATGTATAATTGTATATATTTGTATATATGTATATATATATATATATATATATATATATATATATATATATATATATATATATATATTTAGGTTTTTGCAAGGTGATAGGGTTAAGTGGCTTGCCCAAGGCCACACAGCTAGGTAATTATTAAGTGTCTGAGGCCATATTTGAACTCAGGTACTCCTGACTCCAGGGCAGGTGCTTTATCCACTGCACCACCTAGCTGCCCCTGTATACATATATATTTACATATCTTCAGGTGCTCTAAATATTAGCTTTTACTTTTATTATTGTTGCTACTATTATTGTGGAATTGTAAATATTAACAAAGGGAGATATAATATTATAAAATGACCTTTTACTATGCTCTACATCATGAAAAGTTCAAAGATTTATCCAAGAGATTCCCGGTGACCTGAAAACTTACCTGGTCACCAATGGGTGACTAGGCTTGAAAAAATTTACTGTTCAGAGCATTAGACAGAGCCAACATAGTGGATTAGGAGCAGCCACCCAGAAAAACTCTCACAACATTCTCCTTCAAACAACTTTAAATTATGCTTCAAATCAAAATTTGAAGTGGTGGAGCCAACAAAAGGTCAGGACAAGACATTTTATGTCCTAAAAAAACTTGAAAAATTGGTAGAAGTCTTTGTCCCCAAGGTCTGTGGTGGCAACAACAGCTCTCAGTTCAGAGATAGTAAAGGGTCAAATAGTTAATCAGAAATATTTTACAGGGGACCCTTTGCTGGCACTGATTGGCAATTCTATGGCCGATAGTATTTCTAGATCATAATTCCAGGATGGACAAGAGTTCTAGTATTGTTCTGAGGGAGCAGGGGCCCTGGTCCCAGTATCAAAGCGAAGAAGATGAACACCAGTGTGTGCAGGATCAAGGGTCCTTATTGGGTAAAGACTAGAGTTTAGACCCAGGAGAGCAATAACCATAACTCTCCCAGGATCATACCACCTTGGAAACACTAAAACCTTTCAGACCTACAGAACTAGTGCTGAAGCAACACAATAAAGCCTTAAACTTGGAAGAGTGCCTTCCCACCTCCACATGGTAGAATAAAAATTGAGAAAAGAAATGATAGGCAAGAAAATTATTAAAAGAGAATTGTTTGCAACAAAAAAATGTGCATATCCTTTGATCCAGCAATACCACTACTGGGTCTGTACCCTGAAGAGATGATGAAAAAGGTTAAAAACATCACTTGTACAAAAATATTCATAGCAGCCCTGTTTATGGTGGCAAAGACTTGGAAATTGAGTGAATGTCCATCATTTGGGGAATGGCTGAACAAACTGTGGTATATGTATGTCATGGAATACTATTGTTCTATTAGAAACAAGGAGGGATGGGAATTCAGGGAAGCATGGAAGGATTTGCATGAACTGATGCTGAGTGAGATGAGCAGAACCAGAAAAACATTGTACTCCCCAACAGCAACATGGGGGTGATGATCAACCTTAATGGACTTGCTCATTCCATCAGTGCAACAATCAGGCACAATTTGGGGATATCTGAGATGGAGAATACCATCAGTATCCAGAGAAAGAATTGTGGAGTTTAAACAAAGACCAAAGACTAATATTTAATTTTTTTAAAAAAGTTATCTTATTATGTAATTTTTCTATCTCTTATCCTTTATTTTTTTTCCTTAATGATATGATTTTTCTCTCATCACATTCAACTTAGAATGTATACCATGGAAACTATGTAAAAGCAGGATTAGGGGAAAAAAAATTATAAAATTCAAAATAAATAAATATTTAAAAAAAAAGAGAGAGAATTAAGTTTGGTAAAAAGAGGCCAAAAAAAAAATACTGAAGAAGGTAACAGTTTAAAAAACAGATTAAGCCAAATAGAAAAATAGCTTCAAAAATTGGAGGAAACTGAGACAAACAAATATTAAATAATTTGCCCAGGATCACACAGCTAGTAATAAACCACTTCACAAATTTAATTAAAAAAGTAACCTTTGTAGTCATCTAACTCAATCTTCTCATTTTACAGTTGAGGAAACTGAAGCACAAAGACATTAAATGATTTACCCAAGGTTGTATCAGTACTAAGTGGCAGAGCCAAGATTAACATAGTACAAAATTTGACGTATTACACTTTAACATGCTGTACCTGGCAAGTTCATTAGAATTTAGATCTCTTGATATGATAGATGATGCTCCACTCCACAGTTCAAAGATCAAACACAATCCTGAAATACCTGTTATGGAAAATGCCATCCACATCTAGAGGGAAAAAAAATATGGAGTCTGAGTGCAGAGAAAAGCATATTATATTCATTTTATAAAACTTATGTTTTTTTCTTTCTTACTCATATTTTTTCCCTGTTAGTTATAATTCCTCCTTTACAACATGACTAATCTGGAAATATGTTAAATATGATTGTATATGTACAACTTTTACCAGTCTGTTTGCCACCAAATCTGAAGGGAAAGGAGGGAGGTAGAAAAATGTATAACTCTTAAATTGGCAAATGAATGAATGTTGAAAACTACCTTTGCATGTAATTGGAAAAATAAAATAAATTTTTTTTAAAAAGGTACTATTAAAAAATTTAAATCTCTTCTTTGTTATAAAGGATGGATTTGTGGGGAGTGGGGGCAAAGTGGGGGAGAATGGGGATACTAGGGGAAATCTAGATTCTAAACTATATCTTCTATATTTTAGATGGTAAAATACCAAAAGGTATCAACCCAAATCTATTTTTAAAAAAAAAGAAATTTAAAGTCACTGCTTTCCCTAGCTATTCAACCAAACAATGAGTCATAGGATGAATCTATTTTGTGAAATGTTGGACTACAAATCTGAAACTAAAAGAAGTTAAAAGGTTTTTTCAGGTATTGTGAGTTTGTTTCCTTTTCCTCCCATATACTACATGTTCATTCTAATGGTGGAATCACTTTTCCTTGTATCTGTGTGAGTGAGAATAGAATAGAAATGGAATTGGGAGTTATCAGGAAATATGAATTACCACACTGTTCTAGAATCTTTTCATGTAACACCTGAAATACCTCTGTCCTTGATTATAATGTATTGGTTGGAACTGGGTGTCCTGTCATTTTGTGAGGAACATTGTTAATGGGTAAGTTTAATATGTCTCTGAATCTGGCACCAGACTGTGTACATGTAGGGAAAGGGAAGGGCAAGTCCATTCTGTCACTTGAAGAGGAAATTCCTTTGTCCAATCACTTCACCTATTTCCTCATGAATTGTAGATGTCTTTATACAAATAAGGTTTAACAAAGAATTTCTCAGTCTACTAGTACTCACCTATAGCGCTCATCTGGAAAAACAAATGACTATTAGAAAGGAATGTCATCTTAAATTAAGAAAAAAAAAGCCCAGTAAATTAAGCAGATTTTTTTGAAGGGGGGTGGGAATACTGACCTGAAACTTTAATGGCATGGGAAACTCCTGAAAGTTACCCAGATCATAGCTAGAAGAGGTTTCAATGGACTTCTAGTCCACCCCTCATTCTGCATGTGGGACAACTGAGGCCAGACGTTAAGTGCAGTTCTCAAGTTCACATAGGTAGTAAGTTGTTAAGCTAGTTTTCAATTCCACAAAGTCCTGTACTTTCTTCACTAGGTTAGGTTGTCTATGGTATTCAGAGATGTAACTGGCCTATGATCAAAAAGTTAGTTAGAAGCAGTTCTCAGACCTATTTTTTCCTGTCTCTAAGGTTATCCCTGAGTGGCCCAGGGAATAGAGGACAAGATCTGAAGTCAGGAAAACTCACCTTCCTGATTTCAAGTCCAAATTGAAAAAACTGTGTAGCCCTGGGCAAGTCACTTTAACCCTGTTTGCCTCTTTTTCCTCATCTGGAAAATGAGCTGGAGAAAGAATTGGTCATGAGGAGTAAGATACGACTGAACAATGAAAATAATATTGATTCTGCATTCAAACACTTAAAAGTAATACTTCCTTCACTACTTCAAGAATGTTAGATTTTATAGATAAAGTGACTCTTTCTACAAATGTGCATCTCATGTCCTGCCAGGCAACACACACCCTTGCCTTCTTAAATAGATTACATAATGATTTGCTATTGCCAAAACAATTCACCAGATGAACCTAAACCTCTGGTGATATTCTCCAAATTTAGGGAATCTAACCCTGAGTGGACAGATAACCCAGCCTGGGGCATAGATATTCCCAAATGACCATTCCAAATAGGTGGATCCAAGCTGGAAATAAGACAATGATAATCATCCTTCACCACTAGGGTGCACTAACATTTAAAAATATAAATATCAAAGATGACTCCTTTCTGAGAAAAGTGAATGAAAGTCATGGCAGCTGGGTAGTGCAGTGGATAGAGTCCTGGTCTTGGAAACAGGAGGATTTGAATTCAATTTTGACCTTAGACATTTACTAGCTGTGTGACCACCTTGGGCAAGTCACTTAATCCTAACTGCCTCAACATCTCTAGTTGTTCTGATTCAAATCTGGCCACTGGACCCAAATGACACCCAAGGAAAAAAATGAGGCTAGTGACTTAGCACAGTAAACTCTCACTCAAATTCAACTCACTTGCTTGTCATGACACCACCTCCCTGATGACTTGGTCTTCTTTGAGATTGAGGGACAAATATCATCATCAGAACTCAAGAGAAAGATTGGAGCTAGAAATATATAAATCATGAGAGTAACTCCAAGATGGATCCTCCTGGCTCTGTTGTAGAGATTTATTACAAATTTTAGAAATGGGACAAAGGAGACAAGCTAAGTTCACTTTTAACATTTGTGGACTCTGTATATTACCTTCTACTTCTGCTGGAGATGAAGTCCAGGTACATCCCATTACTAAAATATAACCCTGAACAAATCTCTCCCCAAACCTCAGCCTCCTTCTCTGTAAAATGAAGTGCCTCTACCAAAATGATCCCTTCATTTCCTTTCATTTTGCTATTTTGTGGTTCAATGAAAGTGATTTCCCTAACCTGAAATTTGCATAACACTTAGTTTGGACCACTTCTGTGCAAAAAAACCACATGATATCTTTTATCATTCTTATTTATGTATGTACTTAGCATTCTTCTATGAGATTGTAAATTCAGTAAAGGTAACAAATATGACATTTTTTACCTCGGAGGCCTCTAGCAGCATACTGTAATTGGCAAAGTGCTGAAAAACAAAATTCTCAGTTCACTAAACCCCAAAAGAATGTATGGATGATTTGACCCAATAAGACCTGGGAAAGACCTTATCTTAAAAGGGTCAAGGACTCCTACTGCCTCCAGGGCCATCTCCAGTTGTTCTGATCTGTATCTTGCCACTAATTCCGGATGACTCTGGAGGACAGAGTGAGGCTGGTGACTTTGCACAATGCTGCCTGACTTAAAACCAAATTACTTTCAAGTTAAAACATCACTTTTTGGATGTCTTTGGACCTCTTTGAGGATGAAGGATGAACCGTAACAACAATAACATTAACTACATCTATATTCCAATTAAAAAAAAACAACTAAGAGGGGTGACTAGGTGGTGCAGTGAATAGAGCACCGGCCCTGAAGTCAGGAGTGCCTGAGCTCGAATCCTGGCCTCAGACTTAATTGCTACTTAACCTTACTTGCCTTGCAAAAACCTAAAAAAAAAAAAATTAAAAAAACCTAAGAAAGACAAAAAGGACCAAAATGTACATTTACAATAGCTCTATTTGTAGAAGCAAAAAACTGGAAATTAAGGAGATGCCTATTAGATGAGGAATAGCTGAATATATTACAGTATATGAATGTAATAGAATACTATTATGCTATAAGAAATGAAAAAAGAGATGCTTTCTCAGAAACCCAGGGATACCAATATTAACTGATGTCAAATGAAAGAAAGGAAGTGAAAGAAAACTATTTTAAGTGATCGCATAGATTCTTTATTTTATTTTTTCACAATACTATCATATTCATGTTGTAAAAGTAAACATAATCTCCCTTCCCACAAAGAAAAAGAAGGAAAACGATTTATAAAATAACAATATTAAAAAAGAAAGACTTGAAAGACTTGATCTGGAACTGTCCAAAGAGCAATGAAACTGATCATGCCCTTTGACCCTGCAGAACAAATACAAGGCCTATATGTAAAAGGAAATCATATATGGGAAAAGTCCCACATGTTCAAAAATATTTATAGCAGCTCTTTTTGTAGTGGCAAAGAATTGGAAATTGAGAGAATACTTGAGGGAATGCCCATCAATTGGGGGGCTAAACAAGTTATGATAAATGAATGTTAAGGAAAACTATTGTAAGAAATCATGAGTGTTCAAATTTAAAAGAAACATGGATAGAATTACATAAACTGATGCTGAGCAAAGGGAGCGGAACCAAGAGAACATTATACATATTAACAACATTGTGAGTTGTCCAATTAGGATGGATGCAGCTCTGCTCAATGGTTCAGAGATCAAGGACAACCCTGGGAGACTTTTAGACAATACCATTTCATATTCAGAGGCAAAAAACTCCACAAAAACACAAAGAATCTGAATGTAAACTGTTTATTTTTTTTTAAGTTTTTTTTTCTTTTTCCTTCCATTTCTATGTGACTACAGTCCCACAGCTTCTTGGTGACTACCAAGGAAATGTCTGAAGTTGAAAGTTGTTCCCCAAAGCTGCCTACTTCATGTCCTTGACTAGAGTTCGATGGGAGAAACTGTCCTCTCACAGTTTACTAATCCTACATCCTCATATACTCACCACCCTCTGGTGCTTTGCATCTGGCACCTTCTCCCTTTACATATAGCTCAGTTCCAAAGACTTTAGACCAATTTATTTACTTTTTTTTTTAGGTTTTTGTAAGACAAATGGGGTTAAGTGGCTTGCCCAAGGCCACACAGCTAGGTAATTATTAAGTGTCTGAGGCTGAATTTGAACTCAGGTACTCCTGACTCCAAGGCTGGTGCTCTATCCACTGAGCCACCTAGCCACCCCTGAGACTGATTTATTTACAAAGGTAGCAATCAACTAGAGACATGAAGAGTACAAGAATCTTGTATGCTAATAAAAAAAAAATTCACCAAGTTTCAGTTAAAGGAGACTTCAATGACCCACACCTGAAGAAGAATCCCATGCTACTCATGAGTGCTTCCTACTTCTCTGCTTGAAGATAGACAATGACAGAAATTTACTCCTCCCAAGAAAGCTTATTCTCTTCAGGGCCTGTTCTAATGATTAGCATGAGGCAAAGGAAGGAATTGTATGGGATGAGTTTACCCGCTTAAATAAAACTTGGAGATTTCTCAAGGTATGGAGAGAGAAAAGTTTTATTCAGTTCTCAAGAATTGGACCCCCTTGCTCCTTCTTAAACATGGAGAGAGAGAGAGAGAGAGAGAGAGAGAGAGAGAGAGAGAGAGAGAGAGAGAGAGAGAGAGACAGAAAAGGGGTAAAGAGCAGGAAATCCAAGATCCATTTATCCAAGCGAGATTCCTCCCTCCCCATTGACCCATCCTCCTTAGTGAGGAATGTCCTCTTCACAATCTATACATGTAAATTACTCTAAAGAGTAAGATATAATTCCAAGAGACAGGTTCTCCTCCTCCAGGACAAGGAATGTAGAACTATCTGGACTTTAGTCCAGATAGGACAGGGTCAGTTTACTCTTTACATTCTGGTCAAGGTAACATAAAACTGCTTGTCAGGGGAGGAGGGGCAGAAGGGACATAACACACAGCTTTAACTATTTCTAATCTATAATATTCTACTGAAGAAATCTCAGACTTTATCTCATTCAGGATGATAGATTTGGAATAAAAAAAACCCTGAGTTCAAATCCTGTTCTAGCTGTTACCTATGTGATTCTCAGCAAGTCAAACTTCTGAGACCCCAGTTTCCTTATTTGTAAAATGAGGGGATTGACCTTGATTATTTCTAAGATCCCTTCTAGTTCTAAATTAAATGTATGATACTTTGATGCCAAGTTTTTCCTTATTTGTTAAACCTACATTTGCCACTTGGCAAATTCCATGCATTGTTCCTAATCTGCTCAGCCCATTTTCATTTTTCTACCTCTTCGGTTTTATCCAATTGGTCCATTAACAATCTGCCAACACACCCTGGGTCAACTTGGAGTGCCCACCCACCACCACCTAGTTAGCTGGGCCTTGACCGATTATAGTCCACCCTGTGACCAACCACAAAATTGTCTTCATTATTGCTCACTTCTCCCCCAAGGAATCAGATACTGTAATCAAGGGTACAGTCAGAACTTCACCCTGGGGATGAGACCAAAGCAGCTGATTATTAAAAGCAATTAACAGGACCTGAGAGAGAAGACCCAGGTGGTCCAAACTCTGAGAAGAAGGCATAAACAGAATGTTTCCCAGTAATCAAACCCAGTAGGAGACGGTATTCATGGAGGTCTAGGAAGCTAGATCTAGATTATTAATTCAGTAATTCAATTTAACCAACATTTATTAAATAACTATTATGTACTAAGCATTGTGGTAAGTGGTAAATGGTAAGAAACAAAAAAGAAATAATTCCAACTCTCAAGGAACTTACATTCTGATGGACTTGGAAGGGGAGGCATATCCATAGAAAATTAGATAGGAAATACAATCAAAGTGATTTGGAGGAGGAGAGCTAGTAACTGGGAAAATCAGTCTAGATTCCCTATAAGAGTAGGGAATAAGCATTTATATTTCTATAGCATTTACTTTTGCCAGGTCCTATCCTAATCACTTTTACAAATATTATCTCATTTGATCCTTAAAACCACTCCAGGAGGTATTATTATGACCCCTGTTTTACAGTTGAGGAAACTATTAAGTGACTTGCTCAAGGTCATACAGATAGTAGGAGTCTGAGGCCAAATTTGAATTCAGGTCTTCCTGACTTCAGGTTCAATGCTTTATCATTGGGTCACTTAGCTGCCTATTAAGAGAGATACTTGGAGGGGCAGCTAGGTGGCGTAGTGTATAAAGCAGCGGCCTGGAGTCAGGAGTACCTGGGTTCAAGTCCAGTCTCAGACACTTAATAATTACCTAGCTGTGTGGCCTTGGGCAAGCCACTTAACCCCATTTGCCTTGCAAAAAAAAACCTACAAAAAAAGAGAGAGAGAGATACTTGGGGTATAGCTACATGGCTCACTGGAAAGAGCACTGGTCCAGAGTGAGGAGGACCTGAGTTCAAATTTAGCATCAGCTGGGTAATCCTAGCTGTGTGACCTTGGATAAGTCAATTAGCCCCATTGCCTTTCCGAGAGAGAGAGAGAGAGAGAGAGAGAGAGATACTTGAGCTGAGCTTTGAAGAAAACTAGGAATTCTTTTGAGAGACAATGTCCAGCCTCTGCGGGGTCCTTGGAACCTGACAGGAGGGATAGAGTCAGCAAAATGAGTTGAGTCAACAAGTGGGTATAGGCAGGAGCAGGTTGACTGACTGTCAGCTGCTTAGAGTCATTTTTATAGTCTCAAAATCATATGAAACAAGCAAACTAAAATCATTTCCTTGGTTACAAAAGTATACGATTTTCATCATTAATCACATAGTTCATATGATTACAAGTTTGATCATGTAGTGGTTACAAGTGTGATTATCAATCATGTAGTTAATTTTCTTGTCCCTGCTCAGACCGTGATGAACTCAACCTGCCTGTTGCCTAGTTTGTTGCTGTGTAGTATAGTTATTAATTAAACAGAACTTTCCTTAGAATAATCTTTGATATATAATTTATTTAATGGAATGCTTCTATGTTTTTGTACCGCATATGTAATGTTTTTCGATATGCTCCCTTGACAACCTATAGCGAGGGTAGTTATGTTTGTCCACCTGTCCGTTGACTCCTTCAATAACCAATTTTCCTTTCAGCCCTTGTTGGTAGACACTATGGTTTCTATGACTTTTTATTCTTTCCCAATAAACTAAGGCTGTTAGAGTTCACATATTGGTTACCTGTACTAACTATTCTCTCACCATCTTTATCATATATTCCTGTGTATGATAAGGGGGGCAAAACTGTTAATTTCCCTGGAATTCTATCTGACCCATCTTGTGTATGGTTTCCCTGTATATATTCTGACATCTCCCTGGAACTCCCAGTGCTGTGTCTTCCAAAGATTTCATAATGTTGAAGCCTTTTGTATGTCTCAGGGAGAGGCAATCCTGTTAAATTTGGACAGAGTTCACAATCTGTTTTATTCAAGGAATTTCTCTGAAATCCTTCCTTTATAGTCATTCCACTATTAGGATGAGTACGTTTTGCAATCAATAATAGACCTATAAATATGGGTATACATGGAATCCCTATATATATATATTGAAGAAGGAAATGTTCCATCAGGCAGTGTGACTGCCTTGAGTCTTCTTGCTGCGATTGTGTCAAACAGCTTAGAGACCCTGGCTCCCAACATTGACCACTCTATCCCTCCTGTCAGGTTCCAAGGACTCCGCAGAGGCTGGACCCCCACAACAACTAATCAAGGTAACCTTTCCAGGCTTGGTTAAGAATTTAGGCAAAAATCGTTGGTCTGCCTAGAGGAAAGGGGAAGGGGAAAGGGGAGGGAAGGGAGGGTGGTAGAAAAATGTGGAACTCATAAAGTTGCAAATGGGGGAATATTGAAAGCTATCATTGTGTATAACTGGAAAAGTAAGATAAAATTTCAATTAAAAAAAGAACTTTTTTTTTTTTTGCATGGTAATGGGGTTTAGTGACTTGCCTCAGATCACATAGCTAAGTAAGTATTAAGTGTCTGAAGTTAAATTTCAACTCAAGTCCTTCTGACTGCAGGGCCAGTACACTATTCCCTGCACCACCTAGCTGCCCCTAAAGAATAATTCTAAAAGACTTGTGATGAACAATGCCATCCACAACCAGAGGAAAAAATCTTTGGAGTCTGAATGCAGAGCAAAGCATACTCTGTTCACTTTTTAAAACTTCTTTTATGTTTTTTTCTCTTTCTCATGGTTTTTTTTCCCCTTTAATTCTAATTCTTCTTTCACAACATGACTAATACAATTGAACATGTTCACCTATATCATATTGCTCATTGCAATATGGGATGAGGAAAGAAGTATGGTAGAAAAATTTGGAATCAAAAGATTACAAAACAATGAATGATGAAAACTATCTTTACATGTAATTAGAAAAATGACATGAAAAAGAGGAATGACTCTGGGATATTGAAAACATTATTTAGGCCAATTTTGACTGGCATATAGAGTGCAAGAGAGTCATGAGGCTACTGCTCTCTGAGGCATTCTAAGTGCTTTTAACACTTAACTATCTTCTCTTAAAGAATCTTTCATGATTCATTTAGAATATCAACTTCAAAATCTTTCTTATAGAGAACACGAAGGCTGCTTCTGTATCTTTAAGAATAAATAGAATCGGGGCAGCTGAGCAGCACAGCGGATAGAGTACTGGCCCTGGAGTCAGTAGTACCTGAGTTCAAATCCAGTCTCAGGAACAATAATTACCTAGCTGTGTGGCCTTGGGCAAGCCACTTAACCCCATTGCCTTGCAAAAACCTACAGCCCCCCCCCCCCCCAAAATCCAAAAACAAACGAACGAAAAAAAAGAATGAATAGAATCTTGGGGAGAGTTATGCTCTACCCAGCTATCATGGCAGAAGAGAAACGGACTCTAGAGAACTTTGACCAATCACAATCATATCAATTGTCAGAGTTAGCCCACCAATTCTACCCCACTCCTTCCTCCCCGCTTTCCCCACCATGTTGATCTGTATACATGCTACATTCCCCTATTTGAATGTAAGCTCTTTGAGGGCAGAAAATGTTTGGGTTTTTGCCTTTTTGTCTCCAGGAGTCCTGCATAGTGCTTGGCCCATAATGAACAGTCATAAATTCAATTTGTCAAAGATAGCAAATGCTTGCAAGAAAACACAATTAGTAGAGTTTGGCCAGGATTTAGAGTAAGGGGGAAGAATGTAAAATAAATCTGGAAAGTTGGACAGAAACTTGATTGTTAAGGACTCTAAATGCCAAATTTAGAAACTTACATTTTATCCTAGAAGAAATGGGTTGCTGTTGGAGCTTCTTGAGTAAGAGAGTAACATGGTCAGACCTTCGCCTTAGGAAAATCAAATAGGCAGCTTTTCCAAGGATGTATTGAAGACTGGAAGGACTGGATAGAGGAAGACTAGTCAGGAACCAATTGCAAGAGACCAGGTGAGAGAAAAGAGGCTGGACTATCTAGGAGGTAACTGTGTTCCTGGTTCTGCTTAAGCTTCATTTTTAAAAATATGTGATGTCTTAGGTGCCAGATGGATTCCTATCCTTCCCTTCTAATGCGCATGCACACATACACACACACACACACACACACACACACACACACACAAACAGAGAAACACTCTCTGTCTCTCTCTCTCTCTCTCTTTGTCTCTCTCTCTCTCTCTCATTCACTCAATTTCTACTTAGATATCCCAGGTGATACTAATCTTCCTCTCTTGCTCAGAATGCTTCCCAGGAAACAGGGAACAGGAGGAGATGAGGGTGTATTTATAATATTTTGCATTTATTTACACATCGTATACAGAATTTGCCTTCTGGTTAGCTCTCAACAACAGAAATGGAAAATGGGCAAATAAAGTAACAAGGCAAAGACCTTGTATACCAATCAGTACCATATTCTGATTGACATTTTCTAGCTATATAATCTTAGACAAGTAACTGTGCCTCAGTTTCCTCATCTTTCAAATGGGGAGGGGTGAATTTAGACTAGATGACTCCTGAGGAATCCCTTCCAGCTCTAAGTCTATGATCCCAGAACTTCTGAGGTTCCTTTCAGTTTAGACATTCTATAGTAATTATATGAGTTCTGGGCCAAGAGTTCTCACCTTAGGACCTCAAGACCTAGTGGACACCTGACCTCACAGATCTCTGATCCTGTGCCTTTCTTGAAAGAGGGCTTCCCAAACTGAACACTAGGTAGAGATTCATAGACGTATTGCCCATATAAAGAGGGTAACTAGGGGTGGCTAGGTGGCACAGTGAATAGAGCACCAGCCTTGGAGTCAGGAGTACCTGGGTTCAAATCCGACCTCAGACAGTTAATAATTACCTAGCCGTGTGGCCTTGGGCAAGCCACTTAAACCCATAGCCTTGAAAAAAAAATCTAAAAAAAAAAGAGGGTAACTGATTTCCCTTTGGCCAAAAAGGGAATTTTTTTGATTTCCCTCTCAGTCTCCTTCTGAAGGTTAATTCAGTGTTTTGTTCTGCCACTCTGGAATAACTGGCCATCTGGCCAAGGTGTTTAGCTACAGAATATAGATGTAATGAGCATGAGAATTAACATATGGACAGCTCAAACAGTTCCTTGGTGATACTTAATGATAATTAAAAACAAGAGAAATGCCTCCAACTCATAAGGTGAAATATCTATGAAGAATAAACAGATCATAAAAAATAGGATTAAAACTTTTTTTAAGCTGGAAGGGATCTTAGAGGCAATCAAGCCAAGTTCTCCTCTCCTTTTATAGATAAGGACACTGAGGCACTGATAATTAATTGATTTGCCCAGAGTGAAGAATCACACCAGATAAGAAGATGGATAGGACTGCCCACACTGCTGAAATCATGGGTCCGATAAATTCAGATTCACAATTTGATAAGACTACTCAGTTACTGCCCCCAGGACTGGACTGAAAACATTAATACCAACAACTGATATTTAAAGAGGTACCACTTTGAGGTTTGCCAAGTACTTTATTCTATTTGAGTCTCACAAAAATCTTGTAAGATAGTTGCTATTATTTTGCCCATTTTGCTTCAGTTTTGTGAAAGTAGGTAATACAATGGATGGATCTAAGTCTGGAATCTGGAATCTGGACAGGAAGACTTGAGTTCAAATTTGACCTCAGATACATACTAGCTCCACTGCCCTGGGTCAGTCATTTGACCTGGAAGCATCAGTTTTCTCAATTATAAAATAGGGATATTAATAGCACCTATCTCCCAAGGTTATTGTGAGAATTAGATGAGATATTCTCTTTTTTTTAGGTTTTTGCATGGCAAATGGGGTTAAGTGGCTTGCCCAAGTCCACACAGCTAGGTAATTATTAAGTGTCTGAGGCTGGATTTGAACCCAGGTACTCCTGACTCCAATGCTGGTGCTTTATCCACTACGCCACCTAGCCACCCCTAGATGAGATATTCTTTTTTTTTAAATTAATTTTTATTAAAGATATTATTTGAGTTTTACAATTTCCCCCCAATCTTACTTCCCCCCCCCATGGAAAGCAATCTGTCAGTCTTTACTTTGTTTCCATGTTGTACATTGATCCAAATTGGGTGTGATGAGAGAGAAATCATATCCTTAGAGAAGAGACAAGAATTCTAAGAGTTAACAAGATCAGACAATAAGATATCTGGTTTTTTTTCTAAATTAAAGGGAATAGTCCTTGAACTTTGTTCAAACTCCACAGCTCCTTATCTGGATACAGATGGCACTCTCCTTTGCAGACAGCCCAAAATTGTTCCCGATTGTTGCACTGATGGAATGAGCAAGTCCTTCAAGGTTGAACATCACTCCCATGTTGCTGCTAGGGTATACAGTGTTTTTCTGGTTCTGCTCATCTCACTCAGCATCAATTCATGCAAATCTGTCCAAGCTTCCCTGAAATCCCATCCCTCCTGGTTTCTAATAGAACAATAGTATTCCATGACATACATATACCACAGTTTGCTAAGCCATTCCCCAATTGAAGGACATTTACTTGATTTCCAATTCTTTGCCACCACAAACAGGGCTGCTATAAATATTTTTGTACAAGTAATGTTTTTACTCTTTTTCTTCATCTCTTCAGGGTATAGACCCAGTAGTGGTATTGCTGAGTCAAAGGGTATGCACATCCTTGTTGCCCTTTGGGTGTAGTTCCAAATAGCTCTCCAGAAAGGTTGGATGAGTTCACAGCTCCAACAGTGTAATAGTATCCCAGATTTCCCACATCCCCTCCAACAATGATCATTATCCTTTCTGGTCATATTGGCCAATCTGAGAGGTATGAGGTGTACCTCAGAGAAGCTTTAATTTGCATTTCTCTAATAATTAATGATTTAGAGCATTTTTTTCATATGGCTATGAATTGCTTTGATCTCCTCATCTATAAATTGCCTTTGCATATCCTTTGACCATTTGTCAATTGGGGAATGGCTTTTTGTTTTAAAAATATGACTCAGTTCTCTGTATATTTTTAGAAATGAGTCCTTTGTCAGATTCATTAGTTGTAAAGATTGTTTCCTAATTTACTACATTTCTTTTGATCTTGGTTACAGTGGTTTTATGTGTGCAAAAGCTTTTTAATTTAATGTAATCAAAATCATCTAACTGGTTTTTGGTGATGTTCTCCAACTCTTCTTTAGTCATAAACTGCTCCCCTTTCCATAGATCTGACAGGTAAACTAGTCCTTGATCTTCTAATTTGCTTATAGTATTGTTTTTTATGTCTAAGTCCTGTAACCATTTGGATCTTATCTTGGTAAAGGGTGTTAGGTATTGGTCTATAGATGAGATATTCTTATTTTCTTTCCTTTTCTTCCTTCCATAAGTAATTTGCCTGGGGTACTTTAGCTAGTTTATCTTTGTGGTAGAATCTGAACCCAGATCTTCCTGACTTCCTGTAGGTAATAGATTGGGTTTATGAAACCCGTAAATCCTATTCTAGACTGGAGTTGAATATTGTCACTATGGGTGACAGTCTGCCCATCTTCCTCTCTGGCTTCAGCCAGGTTTGGGGAATAAAAATAGCCTCCTGCTTACAAGGAATTGAATGCAGTCACTTTTAGAAGGTACTTTGGGGTTGTGGTATGGACAGGAGCAACAGAGAAGTAGGTTGGTACTGTTAAAAAGAGCTCTGGGACCTGGATTCAGAAGTTTTGGGATCAACTCTTGTCCTTGTCACTTAGCATGTGAAGGCATGTGAAACACTCCCTTCTTTGCTTCTGTAGAAATACTAAGAAATAAGACTTTTCTTTCCATAATTCATAGAAAACCCTCTTAGAAAGATTAGTGATTGGTTTTAGGGTCAAAAAAGTTTTTCTTAGATAAAGTCAGGGTAGTTAGTACACACCTAACTTTAGTCTTGTATCATACTTTTTTTTTAAATTGACATTTTATTTTTTCAATTATATGTTATAAAAGTTTTTCAATGTTCATCCACATGCATATTTATAAGTTACACAATTTTCTTCCACCTTCCTTCCCACTCCCTCCCCTCAGCAGCAAACATTCTAGTGAACATTGTGCAGGTACATTTGTGTTTAACATGCTTACATATTAGTCATTTTGTGTATGAGGAATTAGGACTAAAGGAAAAGAAAAAAACCATGGGATAGGAAGGAAAAACATAAGAGAAATTAAAAAAAAATAAACAGTGTTCATTCAAATTCTGTACTTTGTTTTGTTTTGCTTTCTTTGTTTGGATGTGTATGACATTTTCCATAACAGGTCTCCCACGGTTGTTCTGGCTCTCTGAACTGCTGAGAGGAGCAGCATCCATCAAAGTTGATCAACTCACAATGTTGTTGTTAATGTGTACAATGTTCTCTTGTTTGCTTGTTGTGTTTTTTTTTGGCAAGGCAATGGGGTTAAGTGACTTGCCCAAGGTCACACAGCTAGGTAATTATTAAGTGTTTGAAGTAAGATTTGAACTCATGTCCTTCTGAATCTAGGGTCAGTGGTCTATATACTGTACCACTTAACTGCCCTGTTTCCCTTGGTTCTGCTCCCTTCCCTCAGCATCAGTTCCTGTAATTTTTTTTTTTTTTTTTTTTGGTTTTTGCAAGGCAATGGGGTTAAGTGGCTTGCCCAAAGGCCCCACAGCTAGGTGATTATTAAGTGTCTGAGGTTGAATTTGAACTCAGGTCCTCCTGACTCCAGGGTCAGTGCTCTATCCACTGTGCCACCTAGCCACTCCAAGTTCCTGTAATTCTTTCCATGTTTCTCTAGAGTCTAACCATTCATGGTTTCTTATAGCACAATTGTACTCCATAACATTCATATACCATAATTTGTTTAGCCATTCCCCAATTGATGGGCATCCCCACAATTTCCAATTCTTGCCACTACAAAAAGAACTGCTATTAATATTTTTGTACATGTGGAACTTTCCCCATTTTTTATGATTTCTTCTGGATATAGACCTAATATTGGTATTGTTGGGTCAAAGGATATGATCAGTTTTATTGTTCTTTAGGCATAGTTCCATATTGCTCTCCAGAATGATTGGATCAGTTAATGTACCAGTTCTCCCCAAAACCTCTCCAACACTGACTGCTTTCCCTTTTTATCATTTTAGTCAATCTAATAGGTGTGAGATGGTACCTCATGGTTGTTTTAATTTGCATTTCTCTAATCAGTATTGATTTGGAGCATTTTTAAATATGATTACATATAGCTTTAATTTCTTCATTTGAAAACTGCCTGCTCATGTCCTTTGATCATTTATCAATTGGGGAATGACTTGCAACCTTATAAATTTGATTCAATTCTCTATATATTTTAGAAATTCATCATTGCTTTCTTAAACCAGAAAGGGATTGAAGTGATTGTTATATTTACCCATCTAAAGGTAGGCTCCAATTCTCTATTTCTTGAAGTGATTAGACTAGGTAATGAAGGTGCTCTCATCATCTCCTATTTGGTTTAAGATTCTTAATATAGATCTTTGGGAGGTACCTCACTATTTTCTCAAGGAGAATGGTACTAGAAGAATGAGGTAGTGATTTGGCTACTCAAATTTTCTGAATGTTAACTCAGAATCATAGCTTAGATTCTTATATCAGATTAGACTGAAAACAACTAAATAAGAATAAAAATAAATTTAACCAAATGTCTTTGGGAGAAGGGTCATGTTATGAGGTACAAATCCATTAGTACATTTCTCTCTCTCTATCTCTCTTACTCTTTCTCTCTCTCTTTATCTATCTATCTGTGTGTGTGTCTCCCCAGGATATTAGCTTAATGATAAATTAAATATAATGATATCTGGCAGACAAATCAAAAAACAAAGAGCACATGAGTGTATGAGTATGTTTTCAATAGTCATATGACTTTGGGCATTTTATTGCTTCTCTGAACTTTTATAGAGACTATTTTAGATGTGAAGCTAGAAGGGAACTTGAAGGCTTTGTAATCCAACCCCCGACATTTTATAGTTGGGGAAACTGAGGCCCAAGGAATTAACTGAAGTCAGTCTTCATCCACTTGCCAAAGTGACTTCTCTAAAACACAGGCCTGACCAGCTCACCCCACCCATGTCATAGTATTGTCAGAGAATAAACTTAAACCTCTAAGTTCAAATCCCACAACCAAAGCTTAGTACCTGTGTGACCTTGGGAAAGTTATCTAACTTTTATGGCACCCAATTTCCTCATCTGTAAAATGAGGACGTTGAACTAGAAGGCTTTTTTTTTTTTTTTTAGTATTTTTTTGCAAGGCAATGGGGTTAAGTGGCTTGACCAAGGCCACATGGCTAGGTAATTATTAAGTGTCTGAGGTCGGATTTGAACTCAGGCCCTCCTGACTCCAGGGTCCATGCACTATTCACTGTGCCACTTAGCTGCCCCTAGAGGGCTTTTGAGGTACTTTCAAACCTTTTATCCATGATCCTAAAAATGGGCACAATGACTGTCACTGTTAATATTAGTTGATTTAATTTCTACTGCTTACATCACATAGCTGTGAGGGAAACATCCTGCAACCCAAAATTCTGTGCAGAGATGAGTTGTGTTACTATTATTCAGTTCTTTGAAAGATATTTGTTCATTCCCCTTGACTTAGACCCAAAGCTGAAATCAATAAGGAAGAACATTTTGATTTTTTTGGTTTCGGTAGAACCTGTTTGGCCAATCCTGAGATTATAGATGAGATGATGAGGTCACAGGGAGTTAATCATGAAGAAAATCAATTAATTCTTTTCTTTCTCCTCTCTCTCTCTGAAATCTTATGCCTTCTTTCAAATCTTGTTAGACTTGGTCACTGAATGGATATGAGGATGACAGGAAGGAAGGAATCAAGAATGACTCCAGGTAATTGTATGAATGTAGTTGACTAAAAGGATGGTGGTATCTTCAACAGAAATAGCAAAGTCCAGAAGAGGGCTAACTTTTTTTGAGGGGGGAGAATGTAATGAGGTCTGTGTAGCAGATGAAAATGAATTGGAGTGGACAAGAGTCTTACTGATCATTGCTCTGGAAGGCAGAACCTGATCTCTGACTCTAGTCTTTCAGACCCATAGGGTTTAGAGGCTTAGTGTGCTTGGGGCATGGAATTTTCCAGTGTCATCTGGTGGGAGGTTGGTTATAACTGCCTTAAAAGGCTAGGATCAGTGCAAAAAGAGAGAGGCTGGGAGTCTCTGAGTTCAGGAAGGGGCAGAGTTGGCTAGCAATAGATTGAAATGGGTGAAGGGTAATTGTGATTGTATTAGAAATGAGCACCATAATTGGTGACCTTGGGTAGGGTGAGTTATTTCCCATCTTCCCACCCTTCTGGTTGATCTCATACCCCTCAGTCTCATGTCTTGCCCCCACTTCCAAGAGCACTAATTTAAGAGAAAAGAAATAAGACCTACACTCCTGCACCACCATCCCTAACCAGGCATTAATAAGACCTAATTCCATGCTTGTAAAAAACTGCTAAACCCAAGGTCAGGAGAAAGGAGAAGCCATTTCTGAAATGAATGAATTATTGATAACAATCCTACTCTGTGGATGTGACCCAAAACACAGCTGGGAATTTCTTGATGGAAAAGTACTGGAGATCCCAACTACTGAACATACCAAGGAAATAAAAATGATCATCAACCTCTTTGAACTTGTGGGTTCCTCTTTCATGAAAGAATATTGTAGGCCTAATGAACATTAAACATGTGGATATTGCTCTGCTTGTCTTTTATTTTAAGCTAAATTCTAATTATTTACACTATCTATAAGCAGAGGAACATGTCTCCTACTGAAAAGCTATTTTGATTCATTGATTGATATAACATATTATTTGATTGTTATATTGGGTATCGTTCAGTAAATAATTAATTAAAAAAGGAAATTTCTCTGTTGGTCAGCTACGTCAATCAAATTGCTGAAATAGTTAATTATCAATTATTTATTATTTACAAGTTTGTTCTTTCAAGTCAAACATAGAGATTTTTCTAAAATAATGAAGCATGAAATTTCATTACTTTCCAAACCAAAAAGGTCTAATGTACTATATATATTTTTTTCAAACAGAAAGTTTTGATTTACTATACAGGTGTGCTACACTTAGCCACAAAGAAAACAACCAGTCTGGAATGAAGAGTCCCATGGCACAAAATCACAAGGCAGGTATGGAATTTGCATTAAAAGATGGTATGTCCTAGGGGCAGCTAGGTGGTACAGTGGATAAAGCACTGGCCCTGGAGTCAGGAGTACCTGGGTTCAAATCCAGTCTCAGACACTTAATAATTACCTAGCTGTGTGGCCCTGGGCAAGCCACTTAACCCCATTTGCCTTGCAAAAAAAAAAAAACACCTTTAAAAAAAAAAAAGATGGTATGTCCTTTTTGTCAGGGAGATGTAACAAATAGTGGTAAGAGTCCTTTATCAGATAGTGGAGCTTGTAGAGTGTAAGGGACTGTTGTGTGTGGGAGTACTGTAAAGCTTCATCACCTGGTGTCCTCTAGCACAAAGCGTTATTGGTATTTACTGATTGATTGTAGAGTGCCATGAGAGTGGGAGTGGACCAGGGATTGGGGAGGATATTTAAGCACTTGTATTTGGTTTAATAAATGGAGATCTTTGATAACTAGGAGTACTTGGGCATCTTGGAGAACTTAAAGGAGAACTTGTCATCCTTTTCTCCCTTGTCTCCTGGCCCTTCATCATTCGCCCAGGTAAGGATAAGCTAGCTGGCAGGAACCTAACACATCCTGAGCAGCTAGTCTAACTGGAACATAGCAGTAGTCTTTCATAGGGTGGATGAAGTCTCCTGAAGAGAGTCTGCCTTACCGAGAAGGTCACCAAGGGTCATTCCATCTCTACTCCTGTGGCCTATGGTCAGCACAGTCTGGTTACTTGGACCTCTGCCTCATCTTTCTCCTTTTGCATTTCAGCCTACGCACTCACTTCTTCTTCTACTTGGCTCTCATGATGCAATGGAAGCCGACAAAATAGCGCTAAGAAGAGTTTAATGCACTATTAATAAAATAAATTTCTTTAAAATATTGTTTATTTCACTTTTATTTTCTTTTTTGTGTTTTATCATATACTCTTGCAATAGTATATTATACAATTTACAAATAAAAAAATATGCCTATATTAGAGGCTTGTTTATCATTTCAGTCATCCAGCTCTTCATGAATGCAATTTGGGTTTTCTTGGCAAAGATGCTGGAGTGGTTTGCCATTTTCTTCTCCAGCTCCTTTAACAGATCAAGAAACTGAGGCAAACAAGATTAATGACTTACCTGAAATCACATAGCTAGTAAGTGTCCAAGACTAGATTTGATTTCAGGAAGATGAATCTTTCTGATTCCTGGTTCAGCACTCTAACTGGTTTAACTAGCTGCCACATCTCGGCTGTATCTACTCAAAATTTTTTATTGATTGGGAAGTATGATCAAGAAAGTTTATTTTTATTTTTTTAATAATAAAGTTGAAAGATCACTAACTGAGACTATTATAAAACAAAGCATCCCAAATAACTTTAAATTTATACTGACTTGGAATGTGACAAATGAATATTTTTCTCTTATATTTAATAACTAGTTGTTGTATCAGAACCAAGGTCATTCCCCTTTACAGAGTGTTCTTCTAGAAAATAACCAGTGTGGGAAATCTATTTTAGAGATTTATCCAGGCCAAAATCTAATCAGACAATAAAAGAAAGTTTAAGTTTGGGCTAACAGGTTTTCCTTCTCATTATTTACTAAGACAGGTCCAGGGAAATTTTGATTCTCTCTATAAACAGGACAGGTAATAAGATATTGATGCCTCTTGGTGATTTTGCACAGTCCTCCTTCACTTAAATCCAATTCCCTTGCATGCCATGGCCTCACCTCCCTGAAGTCATGGTCCTATTCAGGAACAAAGGACAAACAACAACCACCAACTGTGACCCCACCACCATTAGGGGTCTTTGGTCTAAGAGAGATGGCCAAATGACTATTCTTTTATCAATGACCTGCTGGTCTTATTAATAAAATTATTAAATTATCCAGAAACTACATGTCTTAAATTTTTTTAATTGTCACAGGAACATCCTATACAGTATAATAGTCTAATTGGTCTTCTCAGGCTCAGATTACTTATTCAAATTCCAATTCATTTGTTTGTAATCAAGAAATATTTATTAAGCACCAACCATATTCAAGTCATAGAGCAAGGTCCTGGGACTAGAAAGGGGGGAAAAAAATTAGTCTTGGCCTCAAGTAACTTGTCTTCAACTGGGGAGGAGAGGGAAGGGTTAGATTACATGTATGTAAGTTAATAAATACAAATCCTATGTGATTCAGTGATGCTGGAAATACAAAGACAAAAGCTAAGTCAGTCCTTAAGAAATTTACTTTCTACTGGGAATATATAGAATACATACAAGTAAACAAATATGGCATATATACAAAATAATGAAAAGTAATTTCTTTTTTAAAAAATTTATTTATTTATTTGTGAATTTTACAATTTTCCCCCAATCTTACTTCCCTCCCCCACCCCCCCACAGAAGATAGTTTGTTATTCTTTTCATTGTTTCCATGCTATACATTGATCAAAATTGAATGTGGTAAGAGAGAGATCATATCCTTAAGGGAAAAAAAGATTTAAGAGATAGCAAAATTACAAAAGATACCTTTTTTAAAAAAATTTAAATTAAAGGTAATAGTCTGTGGTCTTTGTTTAAACTCCACAATTCTTTCTTTGAATATAGATGGCATTCTCCATCATGGATACCCTAAAATTGTCCCTGATAGTTGCACTGATGAAATGAGCAAGTCTATCAAGGTTGATCATCATCACCATTTTGCTGTTAGGGTGTACAATGTTCTTCTGGTTCTGCTCATCTCACTCAGCATCAGTTCATGCAAATCCTTCCAGGTTTGTCTGAATTGTCATAATGAATTTCAAAAGGAAATGGAGATGACTTACATGAAAATGTTTTTCATTGCAACACATATATAACTTATATCAAATTTCTTGCCTTCTCAATGAAGGGGGAGAGGAAGGGAGGGGAGGAGAAAGAGAATTTGGAACTCAACATTTTTTAAAATAAATGTTAAAAAATGTATTTACATGTAATTGTGGGAAAATATTAATTTTTTTAAAAAAAAAAGGAAATGGGAAGATCAGGAAAGAACTTGTATAGGAGATAATAATAATAATAGCAGCTATTTAGCCCTTATATACTGCTTTAAGGTTTATAAGTACTTTACAACTATCTCATTTGATCCTCATAATAACCTTTAGTAGCAGGTACAATTATTATCCCCATTTTACAAATGAGGAAACTGAGACACAGAGTTAAATGACTTGCTCAGGATCACACAGCTAATACATATCCGAGACCAGATTTAAACTCAGTTGTTCTTGATTCCAAGTATAAAAATCTGTATCATGCAGCTGCACCTAAACTGTGCTCTGATTTAAAGAAAGCTGTGAATTCTGAGGGAGGCATGAGGGAGATGAACATTCCAAGTGTGGAGGATCACTTTTTTTTGAGGCAATTGGGATTAAGTGACTTGCCCAGGGTCATTCAGCTAGTCAGTGCCTGGGCTGGGATTTGAACTTGGGTCCTCCTGACTCCAGGTTTAGAACTCTATCCAGTCCTAGTTGCCCTGAAGATCACATTTGGAAAGGCAAGCAGGAAGAATAATTAAAGTCATATACAGGAGACAGGTAATTGTTCAGTTGAGTGGAATGAAAAGTGTGGGACGGAAATGAAATAACACCATTATTAGGTGGGAGTCAGCTGAAGATTTTTTATTGGGATATGACATGGTCAGATCTGCTTTTTTTTTAGGAATATAGCTTTTACAGATGCATGGAGGATATCTTTGAGTTATGGGAGTAGAGAAGAAAGGCTCATAGAGATAGAACTGAAAGGATTTAGCAATTGATTGGATATGGAACATGAAAGGGAATGTGAGATGGAAGAATTAAGGATGATTCCAAGTTATGATCACAGGTGACTGGGAGAATGGTGGTACCCTTAACAGAAATTAAGAAGTTAGGAGGAGGTTTAAGTTTGGCAGGAAATATAAATTCTATTTTTAGACATCAAAATATCCATGGGATGTCCAGGTGGAGATGACCAGATGATCACTGATAAACTAAGAAATTAAGGGACAGATTAAAATCTAGCTCTATAGGCTTGGAAATCATCTGTGTAGAGATGGCAACTGAACCTATGGAAGCAGATAAAATAGCAAAGATGGAGAATGTAGAGAAAGAAAGGGAGAAAATCCAGGAAAGAGCCTTGAGAGATGCCCATACTTCCAAGAAGGAAAGAAAGTGATCTAAGAAGGAAACTGAGCAATCACACAGGGAAGAGGACAACCAAGAAGAATGTGTCACAGAAATCAAGGGAAGAGAGGGTGTCTTGGGGAAAAGAGATGTTTAACAGTATCAGGAGCTACAGACAGGTCAAGGAAAACGAAAAACTGGGAAAAGGCTGTAAGAGTCTCCTGTAAGTTTCCTGTGAGCCTAGGAAAATGCAATTTCATTGGATTTGGAAATGGAATTTCATTGATGAATCAGTTATTTGACCTGATTTATTGAAAGTACACCTATTTTGCCACTTAATTTCCATGAGGAATTGTGCTATTTAATGGAAGTAGACTTTTGATATGACTAAATGCATACATTATTATTAAATATTCTATTTTCAATTTATTCTTTGTGCTATAGAATCTTTCATATGATGGTCAGCTAGTAAAAAATTTTTATTTTTGCAGACAATAAACTACAAGTTACCATTAACCCTGGGTTTTTTTCCTGACTTACGTGTCATCACTTGATGACATGCTGCCACTTCCTTCCACACAATCCATTCATTTAATACAAATAAAGTATCACTTTCCAGATGACTTGCATATTGTTTCCAAAGAATTTAAGTCCATTTTGTAAATAGTAACTGCCTCAGAATAAACAATATTTTATTTGTTGAGGAATAGTATGGGAGAAAAAAGGAGGGCCCAAGGTGATAACTTCTTTTCATTCAGGTTTGTTGACAGTATCTGATTCTTGCCAACTGTTTCACCAATTCCTAGAATTCTTACTTGAGATAGTAATTATATTAGAAATGTTAAGGGACTTTGGCATGGAAAGTTCTTTATAATCTTTCCCCTTCCTCTATTCCCAGTCTCTCTCTCTCTCTCTCTCTCTCTCTCTCTCTCTCTCTCTCTCTCTCTCTCTCTCTCTAAGTATATATTTCTATGCACATTTATATTATATATTTATATATTACATATGACTATTATGTTATATATTTATTATACTATAAACTATACATTTATAAATTTACATTCACATTCTCTACAATTCAATCATACTGACCTTCTTAACATTGCTGATACAATGCTTCTCTTCCATTTCTGTATTTTTACATTGGCATATGCACAACACTCTCCCTTAGAGACTCTGGCTTCTTTTAAGATTCAAGTCACTGTCTTCCCAATGTCTTCCATAAATCTTCACTGTCTTCCCACCACCTTCCATGAAATCTTCATTTTCTTCTCACCATCTTCCATGAAGTATTCACTGTCTTCCCAACCTCTTCCGTAAGTCTTTTTTCATGAAGTATTTACTTTCTTCTCACCCTCTTCCATGAAGTCTTCACTGTTTTCCCACCATTCTTCATGAAGTCTTTACTTTCTTCTCACCATCCTCCATGAAGTAAGTCTTCACTGTCTTCATCCATCTTTCTCCTTGGATAAAAGTACTTCCCTTTCCCTCATTTTGTCTCAATGTCTTCTTTGCACTTATTTCATTCTTCCTTTTCTCATAGCTTTTTTTTTTTTGCAAGGCAATGGGGTTAAGTGGCTTGCCCAAGGTCACACAGCTAGATAATTATTAAGTGTCTGAGGTCCGACTTGAACTCAGGTACTCCTGACTCCAGGGCCGATGCTCTATCCACTGCACTACCTAGCTGCCCTCTCATAGCTTTTTGTATAAATTAGATTGTCAGATGCTTCAGAGCAATAAGTACTGTATTGATTTTTGTGGACCCAATGCCAATAAAGAAAAGGAAGAAAATAAGCAAGCATTTTTAAAGCATCTACCCTATCCAAGTCACATGTAGGCACTTCTGCTAAGTGCTTTACACATTTTAACTCAATAGATCTGCTGTATTTAACTCCATTTTACAGATGATGAAACTGGCAGACAGATATTAAGTGACTTGCCCAGGTTTACACAGCTATTAAGTATCTGAGGCCAAATTTGACCTCAGGTTTCCTGAGACCAGACCCATCTCATTGCTAAGAACAGTGTTTTGAACACAATTTCTAGACATTTAGCAAATATTTGCCAAATTTGATTTATTTGTTGAAGCGGAGAATGGGTTCCTAATTTGTATTCTTAGAATTTTAACTAACAGATTTCTACTAACTGGGTTTTTGACCAGGCAGGTACTATTATCCTTAAAAGAAATGATTTTCTTGGGAAATGGAGTTAATAAAGTTTGATCTGAAATATGCAACTTAATGTAAAAGACCAAAAGGATATTGAAGGATCTCTGAGCCACAGCTGAAGAGAAAGGGTTCTGGTCTGATGAATGAATACAGAATTGTTTCTCATCTTCCCGATTCCTTTTCCAGCTCATGTTACAGATGAGGAAACTGAGACAAACAGGGTAAAGTGACTTGCCCAGGATCACATTATTAAGTGTCTGAAGTCAGATTTGAAAGCAGGAAGATGAATCATACTAATTCCAGTCTGGTACCCTATCCATTAGTGATAGAAATATCACAGTAAATAATATAACCATCAAAGGAACTTGTGTCCCCAGACATTGTAATCCATCCATAATACATAATGACTATAACTAGCTCCATGTTCAATCAACCTTGGTCTCTGAGCACTACTGTGCACACTCTGAGCATTTACTGGAGAAAGATTAAAATTCCTCAAGTATAATTCATCTGCAGTTTGTGGCATTTACACTGAATTTCAACTATAAACAAAATCAGTAGGTAAATATAATCTATGACTCAGGGAGAGGAGACTTAATGCTCATTCCTCTTTAGCTATGCCCAGATTTAATACTTTCAATCCCTGTTGATAGTTGCTCTAAAAGAATTTGACACCACCCCACAGTACAGGAGAAATTTCCCTATGTCATAAGGAATTAGATAGTAAAGTCAGTCCAGTATGTCTTAGTCTGTCGCCTTATAACATTTTAGCTCTTTCTATCAGACCAAGTTTATAGAATAATAGAGAGAACTGAAATAAACTTTATTGTTCACTTGTGTCTGATTCTTTGTGACCTTATGGACCATACTATCTATGGAGGTTTCTTGGCAAAGACAATGGAGTAGTTTGCCATTTCCTTCTCCAGTGGATTAGGGCAAACAGAGGTCAAGTGACTTGACCATGGTCACAAAGCATACAAATTTCTGAGACCAGATATGAACTCAAGTCTACCTGGCTTCATATCCAGCATTTTCTCCACTGAAAGAAAACCTAGAGTTTTTCATATCTGATTCTCCAGTTTAACAAAACAATAACTTGGCAAGTTAGTAACTTGCCAGTTACAGTATTTTAAGTGCCTCTGACACTTAGCAAAGACTTTAAATGATTGATGATAGCTGCTGGAAGAATAAAAGAATTAAGTAAAGCCAACAAAATGCTAAGTAGAGCTAGAGTAAGTCACATGGTAGAAATGTGAGGTTGTTAGAGAAGAAAAATATTGACCTGAGGATATTTTTTTCTGTGCTGACTGGGTGACACTATGGGCAGATTTACAAAAGAGTTGAAATATTTTATTTTATCCTGACAATGAGAAGTCTCCTTTTGAGGACAAAGGTCTAGCAACTGAAGATAGCTTTATCAGAAGGCAACAACTCAAAAAATCAGCAGCATCTCAGCAAAAAAAAATATAAAAATAGCTCTGTGAGAAAGTAGTGAGCAATAAATTTTGAGACAAAAAAAATGTCAGCTGCAGATGGGGGAATGAAGCAACAGTTTGATCCAACATAGTGAAAGGTATCCCAGCTGGGAGGCAGCTCTATGTTAGTGAGTCTGGGAGCATTCCCTCTCCTATTTGTGCTGTAGGAATCTATGGAAAATTATATTCCTTTTTATTGTTTTATTTTTAAATTTCCCCCCAACTACATGCAAAAACAAGTTTCAACCAAAACTTTGAGTTTCAAATTCTCTCCCTTCTTCCCAATCTATTCCCCACCCCTCCACTGAGAAAGCAAGTTACTTGGTGTTGGTTAAAAATGTGTAGGCATAGGGGGCGGCTAGGTGGCGTAGTGGATAAAGCACCAGCCCTGGAGTCAGGAGTACCTGGGTTCAAATCTGGTCTCAGATATTTAATAATTACCTAGCTGTGTGGCCTTGGGCAAGCCACCTAACCCCCATTTGCCTTGCAAAAACCTAAAAAAAAAAATGTGTAGGCATGAGAAACATTACAATAGTCATGTTGTAAAAGTAAACATAACTCTCCCCACAAAGAGAAACCTCAAGAAAAATAAAGTGACGAAGTATGCTTCAGTCTATATTGAGACATTATCAGCTCTGTCTTTGGGATGGATAGCATTTTTTATCATAAGGCCATCAGAAAATTGTTTCAATATTTTTTTCCCCACAGTTCCTAATGCTAGCTATATTTCCCTCCATCCTATCCCTTCCCATTCCCATTTACTCTATATTCTCTCTCCTTTCACACTGTTCCTCCTCCAAAGTCTGCTGCAGGGGCAGCTGGGTGGCATAGTGGATAAAGCACCGACCCTGGAGTCAGGAGTACCTGGGTTCAAATCCTGCCTCAGACACTTAATAATTACCTAGCTGTGTGCCTTGGGCAAGCCACTTAACCCTGTTTTCCTTGCAAAAACCTAAAAAAAAAAGTCTGCTGCATCTGACTACCCTTTCCCAAGATCTTCCCTCTTTTCTATCACCTAAATCACCTTCTTCCCTCCCCCTGTTCCCTTTCTCCCATTCCCTTCCATTCCTATTTACCTCTAGGGTAAGATAGATTTCTATACTCAATTGAGTGTTTATATTGTTCCCTCTCTTAAGTCACTTCCAATGAGAAAGCTCACTCACTCTCCCACCTTCCCCCTCTTCCACTCCACGACAAAAGCTTTTTCTTACCTCTTTTAGGTGAAATAATTTACCCCATGCTATCCTTTCCCTTTCTCCCAGTATATTCCTTTCTCCTCCAATGACTCCATCTTTTTTATATATACCTTCAAGTTCAACTCCCTCCTGTGCCTTGTCTATATATGCTCCTTCTAACTGCCCTAATAAAATGAGAAGGTTCATATGAGTTATCAGTATCATCTTCCTATACAGGAATACAAGCAATTCAATATCATTAAGTCCCTCATGATTTTCCCTTCCTCTCTGCCCTCTCTATTCTTCACCTGAGTTCTGTACTTGAAGATCAAATTTTCTGTTCAGCTCTGGTCGTTTTATCATGAAAGTTTGAAAGTACCCTATTTCACTCCATGTCCTTTTCCCCTGAAAGAGTCTGTTCAGTTTTGCTGGGTAATTGATTCTTGATTGTAATCCAAGCTCTTTTGCCTTCCACAAAATCATCCTCTAAGCCCTACAAGCCCTTAATGTAGAAGTTTCTAAATCTTGTGTAATCCTGACTGTAGCTCCATGGTATTTGAATTGTTTCTTTCTGGCTGCTTGTAATATTTTCTCCTTGACTTGGTAGTTCTTAAATTTGGCTATAATATTACTGGGAGTTTTAATTTTGGGATCTCTTTCAATTTCTATTTTCCCTCTACTTCTAGGATAGCAGGGTAGTTTTCCTGGAAATTTTTTTTTCTTTTTTAGGTTTTTGCAAGGCAATGGGGTTAAGTGGCTTGCCCAAGGCCACACAGCTAGGTAATTATTAAGTATCGGAGGCCGGATTTGAACTCAGGTCCTCCTGACTCCAGGGTCCATGCACTATTCACTGTGCCACCTAGCTGCCCCCTGGATAATTTCTTGAAAAATGATGTGTAGGCTCTTTTTTTGGTCATGACTTTTAGGTAGTCCAATAATTTTTAAATTATCTCTTTTGGATCTGTTTTCCAGGGCAGTTGTTTTTCCAATGAAATACATTACCTTTTCCTTCTAGTTTTTCATTCTTTGGCCTTGTTTTATTGCTTCTTGATTTCTCACAAAGTCATCAGTTTCCTTTAGCTCCATTCCTCATTTGAAGAAATTATTTTCTTCAGAGCTTTTGTATCTCTTTATCCATCTGGCCAATTCCACTTTTTAAAGTTTTCTTCTTTCACTGGTCTTTTGGAATACTTTTCCCATTTGACCCAAAGTGGTTTTTAAGATGTTATTTGCCAAAAAAAAAAAAAAAAAAGATGTTATTTGCCTCAATTTTTTTTGTATCTCCTTTCCCAAGTTGCTGACTTGGTTTTCATGATTTTCTCCATAACACTCTCATTTCTCTGTTCCTCTACCTCCCTTAATTGATTTTCAAACTCTTTTTTGAGTTCTTTCATTTTCTATGAATTCCATAAATTGAGTCCAGTTCATATTTTTCTTGAAGCTTTGGCTTTGCTTTGTATTTTTTTTAATCTTCCATAGGATCAAAGTAATTGTCTATAGTTAGATTTTTTTCCTTTGTTGTTTACTCATTTTCCCAGCCTATGACTTGATTTTAACTCTTTGTTAAGGTGGGACTCTGCTTCCAGGGTGGAGGATGCACTGTCCCAAGATTTTGAGGGCTTTTGCAGCTATTTACAGGGACAACTCCAGAACCTGGAAGTTCTCACTTCCTCTGAGGTCTTATGAGAGGCTCTCACTGCTCTCCTGGCCTGTCCTCTGGTCTGTGGATGACCACAAGAACTCCCCTCTTCCTTGGAACTGTGAAGAAGGTGTCTTTTCCACTATGACAGTAAAGCTCCTTTTCCTGAGACTGGGACCCTAGACTTCAACCTGGATCTGAGTATGGGCAAAATCAGAGTCCTGCCTTGGGACAGTAAAGAGATTTCTGCAAGATCCCCAACTCCCTTACCATCTGTGGACTGAGCGCTCTAGAAGCAGCTATGGGGTGGCTCCCCAGACCTGCTCCTGGTCTTCTGGGGCCAAGGCTACAATGAGACCTACACTGAGCTGGGCTCTACTCTCACTTTGGTGTGGCAGTTTTCCTGCTCACCTTCCCAATTGTCTTTTGTTTTTGTTTTTGTTTTTTTCCCAATTGTCTTTGACAATCAATGGACTGAGAGGTCTGAAAACTTCCATCACTGTGGACTCAGGTGCCCTGTGGACTATTCCTGGATGGCTGGAGCCAGTTTGATGCAGTGCAGCTGGGGTGCAAAGTAGCTCTTTCTTGTTTTGTTTTTTTTAAACAAAGCAATGGGGTTAAGTGACTTGCTCAAGGTCACACAACTAGGTAATTATTGTCTGAGGCCAGATTTGAATTCAGGTCCTCCTGACTCCAGGGCTGGTGCTCTATCCACTGCACCACCTAGCTGCTCCCTGCAGCTCTTTCTAACACTGGTACAAGGGACCCTTCCCACAGCTCTTCCAAGTTATCTTGGGCTGGAAAAATTGTTTCACTCAGCCTTTTAGTGTGTGTTCTGCCACTTTCAAATTTGACTAAAGTCATTATTTAAAATTGGAGTGGTTTGAGGAAGAGCTTGAGGGAGTCCCTGCCTTTATTCCACCTGGAAAATTATATTCCCTTGTGCATTTTTAAAGACAGAATTATTGTATCTCAGTATCGGAAAGTATCTCCATTCCCAAGAAATAATCAATGCCTTACCTGCTAAGTACCTGAGGTGAGGAAGAGCTATTACCTCTTGAAGAATGACTTGAAAGGTCAAATAGCTCTTTCCCACATCAAATTCAAGTCTATTTTTCTTCAAATTCCACCTACTACTCCTTCTCTGCCGCCTGATACCAAACAAAATAAATCCAGTATTTTTTTTTTGATGATTCAATAGGAACTAAGTGATTTGCCCAAGGTCACACAGATAATATGGGTCCTCCTGATTCCAATGCAAGGATTCTATCTACTGCACAATCTAGCCTCCCCTGAATAAACCCAATCTTTCCTCTAAAGAACCTTGTAGTCTACGGCCATACCACCCTGAAAATCTACAGCCATACCAACCTGAATGCTCCTGATCTTTTCTGATCTCGGAAGCTAAGCAGGGTCAGGCCTGGTTAGTACTTGGATGGGAGACTGGCTGGGAATACTGGGTGCTGTAGGCTTTTGGCCTTGCCTGTCCCCCTTGGGGTGGCTAGGTGGCACAGTAGATAAAGCATTAGCCCTGGAGTCAGGAGTACCTGGGTTCAAATCAGACCCCAGACACTTAATAATTACCTAGCTGTGTGGCCTTGGGCAAGCCACTTAACCCCACTTGCCTTGCAAAAACCTAAACAAAAAAAAAAAAAAAAGAACCTTGTAAATACTTGAAAAAAAACCATGTTTACTGCTTGTCCTCTTTTTTAAAAAAATTCATATTATGTCAACCCACTGCTGGATTAGAGAAAAAACAACATTAGGAAATGGAAAGATTAAAAAATAACTAATAAACCATATTACTTCATGATCACCTGATTTCAACACTGTAGATAAATCTTTCCCTAATCTAGATTATAAAGACAGCTAGATGGCACAGTGAATGGAGTACTGGACCCTGGAGTCAAGAAGACCTGAGTTCAAATGTGACCTCAGACACATACTAGCTATATGACCCTGAGTAAGTCACTTAACACTGTTTGCTTCAGTTTCCTTATTTGTAAGACAAGCTGGAGAAAGAAATAGCAAACCAGCCCAGTATCTTTGCCAAGAAAACCCCAAATGGGGATCACAAAGAGTTGATCCGGACTGAAAAACGGCAATAATAATGATCCATATTATAATCTTTTCCTTGTTTTATTCTTTGCTATTCTGACCTAATTGAAAACATTGATGGTTGAGATGAATACAGGTGGTTTCAATAGAATAACAAGCCTTTATTAAGGGTCTTTTAAGTGCCACTCTACTTTGTTGGTAGAAAATACACTGGATTCTCTACCATATTTGCACTTCTGCCTATCTTTGACTTTCTGAAAGAGTTCATTGGAACTGAAGAGGTTGCTCCATTCAGATGATAAAACTGAGGTCTTAGATCACACAGTGACAGAGTTGGAATGTGATTGTAAATTCAGAACTCTTTCCATTACAATTATGCTCCATCTCCTGGGGGACACTTGGCCTGGTGCTCTGGAAGCAAACTCTAGTCTGATCACCCTGGAATAAAATGGCCTTTAGACCCAAATCTCTCATCCTGGATATCCCTTCTCCCTTTATCCCATCCCTATCAGCACTCTCAAAGTTGATTAAACACACTTAATATGGAGGGATGTCCTTTCCCTAACATAGAAGTAGTCACTGGGTTAGTGGAAAAAACCAAAAAGAACTAAGGAAAACAAAACAAAGTAAAAATAATCAACACATAATCAAGCCAAATTCAGACAAGGAAAGGTCCCAGAGGGGTGAGGCAGAATGTTCTTCTAGACCTCAGTAATCCAAATACCACTTCCAGAACTCTTGATATCAGTTCTTCCCACTTTTCAAACTCACCGTGTTTGGTCAGACAGATCAAATCTGTCTAAAGTCACATTTGAACTCAGGTCTTCCTGTCTCCAGGGTCCAGTACTCCATTCACTGTGCTATCTAGCTGTCTTTATAATCTGGATTAGGGGGGCGGCTAGGTGGCACAGTAGGGGCAGCTAGGTGGCGCAGTGGATAAAGCACTGGCCCTGGAGTCAGGAGGACCTGGGTTCAAAACTGGTCTCAGACACTTCATAATGACCTAGCTGTGTGGCCTTGGGCAAGCCACTTAGCCCCATTTGTCTTGCAAAAACCTAAAAAAAAAAATAGTTATAATCTGGATTAGGGAAGGAAATATCCCCAGTATTGAAATCATGGAGATTATGAAGTAATATAGTATACAGTTATTTCCTAATCTTTAGCCCTTTCCTAACTTTGCTTTTTCTCTAATATGATTAAAATATGTTTTTAAAAAAGAGGAAGAACAGTAAACATTATGGGGGTTTTTCAGGTATTTACAAGGCTGTATATGAGAGAAAAGACTGAATTTATTCAGGGGCAGCTAGTTGGTACAGTAGATAGAACACTGGCTCTAGAATCAGGAGAACCTGAGTTCAAATTCAGTCACATACTAGATATGTGACCCTGGGAAAATCATTTAACCCTAATTCTCACTCCAAAAAAAAGATTTGATTTGTTCTTCTTGCTCCAGGGGCAGAGAAAGAGAAGTAGGTAGAAAATGAAGAAAAATAGACTTGAATTTGATGTGGGGAACAATCTGGTTCCAAGTCACGTATTAACTTTATCTTTTCTGCCTTCATTCTTCACCTTGTCTTCTCTATTATCAAATCAACTGGAGACATCATGTAGGATCTTCTGTGAAGGTCTGTCTCTTTGGGGGGAAAGGGAAAGTGAGGTCTAAGAGGCTGGAGAGTGAGGAAAGTCAGCAGGAGGCTTTTTGGCCACAGTGCAATCCAAGTCCCAACGGCTTTATAATAACAGAGGTCCCGGCAGTTAGATAACAAGCCAGCAGGAAGGATCCAATCCCAAACAAAGTCTGACCCTGAGAGTACTAGGATAAAAGAATAAATCATAACCTGGACATAAAGGAGGGAAAAAACCAAACCTCTGCAAAGACAAGATCTGTATTGCATAGGCAACACCTTGATCAACAACAAGCCAGGTATCAGACCCCAACCCCAGCAAAATAAAAACTTTGATCTATACTCCATATACCCCAGGAACAGCAAAGATGAACAAAAGAGCTAAAAGAGAACTCACTGTAGAAAAGTACTTTACAGACAAAGATGACAGCAATGCTGAAGAAGAAAGTAGTGAAAAATCACTCACAGGTAGGGGTGGTTGGCCAGGTGGCGCAATGGATAAAGCACCAGCCCTGGAGTCAGGAATACCTGAGTTCAAATCTGGCCTCAGACACTTAATAATTACCTAGCTGTGTGGCCTTGGGCAAGCCACTTAATCCCACTGCCTTGCAAAAAACTAAAAAAAAAATAAAAATAAAAATTACTCACAGGGGAAGTATCAAAACAGTCTATAAACTGGACTCAAATATAAAAGCTCATCAAAGAGCTTAAAAAAGAATTTAAAAACCAAAGAAGAGACGAAGAAGAAAAATGGAAAAAAAGAAATGAAAGTCATGCAGGAAAATTATGAAAAGTTGACCAAAGAAATCAACTCCGTTAAAAGTAAATATTGTAGAGTCCCACTTCCTGGACTCTTTCAATCTTCCCCAGGGGAGCATTGGTGGGGTAGGAGACGAGGATTGCAAAGGAGATAAGTACCCCCTGAAGATCTCCAAGTGCTCCAAGTCATGTGTTCCATTTATTTACTAGAATAAATGTTTAAATATCTTTCCAGTCTCTAATCCACTCCCACTCCTGTGGTTCTTAGGAAAACAACCTTCTGATGCTCAAAGGCACCAGGTGATGATATTAAAAATTTATAATGGTTCCCAACAAAAAAGTTATAACTGGAAAGGAAACACAGAAGCTAACTGAAGAAAATAAAATCCTAAAAATTAGAATTGAACAATTAGAAACCAATGAATCTACAAGATTACAAGATTCCATCAAACAAAATAAAAAGGCTGAAAAAATAGAAGAAAATGTCAAGTACCTTCTAGGTAAAATGAACACCCTGGAAAATAGATCCAGGAAAGACAATCTACAAATCATCAGATTACTAGGAAGCCTGGACCAATAAAAGAACCTGAAAAACATCATACAGGAAATTATAAGGGAAAGCTGCCCCCAATCTACTAGAAGTTAACAATATAACCATTGAAAGAATCCACAGAACCACTCCAGAAAGAGATCCAGGTTAAAAACTCCAAGGGCTATAATAGCCAAATTCCAGAACTCTCAAATAAAGGAGAGAATATTGCAAGCAGCAAAATGAAAACAATTCAAATATAAAGAGAACACAATTACACTAACACAGGACCTATCAGCCTCAACACTGAAGGATTGAAAGAGCTGGAATAACATATTTTGGAGAGCTAAGGACCTGGGATTACAATCCAGAATGTACTACCCTACAAAATTTAGCTTATAATGTCAGGGGAAAAGATGGATGTTCAATGAAGTAGAAGAAAGGAAGTGTGGTACAATTCAAGGAAAGAATTCTAAATCTGGAGCCATAAGTCTAGGTTCAAATCCTCTGAAATTTTCTACTTATGTGATCTTGCACAAGTCACTTAATCTACTAGGACTGACTAAGTTTTGTCATCCATAAAAATAATAGGGTTAGACTAAATGACCTATAATATCTCTCCCAGTTCAAAATCTAGAATATTGTTAGTAACAGTTCTATCCTTCAGTGAAGTTCATATTCAACTATTGCTGTTATAATTATTATATTAATTGTTAATAATAACAATAAAGCAAAACAAAGGAAACAGGAGTATGAATATTAGCCTTATTTTTTAGGTGATGAAACTGAGTCAATTAGTTAATACCCAAGTTAGTATAAACTTTGCAGCCACAATTTAATTTCAGATCTTCTGACTCTAAGTGAAGAATTCTTTTTACTACACCATACTGCCTCCCCATTATTCTAGGCTCAGATCTATTTCCCTAGTAGCTGTCTGGGTAAAGGTATAGGGCTATCATCTTGGCCTTGAGCTTGTCTGCATCCTGCTAACTTTTGCCAGTAGCACCCCCGAATCCTTCTGTTTCTTTTTAAAAAAAATATTTATTGAGGGGGTGGAGCCAAGATGGCAACATGAAGGGATCGAGTCTTATGAGCTCTCTGATAAAAACTCATAAACTAAGGACTCTAACTAAACTTTCGAGAGACAGAACCCATAAAGGGGCCCAGTGAGGCAGTTCTCCTACTCAAGGTAACCTGGAAAAGAGCAGAAAGGCTCTGTTCCCCGGGGTCAGAGGGGCGGCCTGCCAGAGGGGTGGCCCGCCAGAGCCAAAGAACTTCAGCCTCCCAGAGGCAGCCCCAGGGCGCTGGGAGCCCAAGCTCACAGCAGTGGGGGTGTCTCCTGAGCTGCACCCCGGGGAGCACCGGCACAAAGTGGGGGAACAGCAGGGGACCTCTGCCAGAGCCCAGCCCTCAGGGCACACAGCAAGCAGCTTGGTCTTTCTCAGCCTAGACCTGGAAAAAGAAGCAGGTGGAGCCTGTAAACAGGAGCCTCCAGAGCATAAGTCCATTGAGCTGAGGGAGAGGAGTGAAGAGAGAGAGAGACTGCGGAGCTCTGTCCTCTGCCCCTGGAACAGGACTCTGGGGCTCTGACCACATTCAGATCCTGATCCCAGTCTAGGCCCCCCATAGAACAACAGGGCCACCCCCCACCTCGGCCCCGTGGCAGAGGGGGGCGCTTATGGTCATTCACAGACCAGGAGGGAGGACAGAGCCTCACACACTGAGACCGTTGTGGGAGTGTCCCAAAAGCTCAGGAAGCACCCCAAAAAACAGGCTTAGGCTGGGAAAATGAACAAGCTAAGAAACAAGAGGAAGACCATTGAGAAATATTTTGCAAATGAGCCCAAGAAGGATCAAAATACTCAGTCTGAAGATGAGGAAGCACAAGCTCCTACATCTAAAGACTCCAAGAAAAACAGAAATTGGGCTCAGGCTATGATAGAGCTCAAAAAAGACTTTGAAAATCAAATGAAGGAGTTGGAAGAAAAACTGGGAAAAGAAAGGAGAGAGATGCAGGAAAAACATGAAAATGAAGTCAGCAGCTTAGTCAAGGAAATCCAAAAAAATGCTGAAGAAAATAGCATGCTAAAAACTAGCTTAGGTCAAATGGATAAAACAGTTCAAAAAGTTATTGAGGAGAAGAATTCTTTAAAAAGCAAAATTGGCCAGATGGAAAAAGAGATAAGAAAACTCTCTGAGGAGAACAAATCCTTCAGGGAGATTGATGAATTTACCAGAAATCAGATATCAATACTTCAAAACAAAAAAAAAATGAAAAATTAGAAGAAAATGTGAAATATCTCATTGAAAAACAACTGATATGGAAAACAGACTTAGGAAAGATAATTTGAAAATTATTGGAATACCTGAAAGTCATGATCAGGAAAAGAGCCTTAACATCATTTTCAAAGAATTACTACAGGAAAATTGCCCTGATATCCTAGAAGCAGAAGGCAAAATAGAAATGGAGAGAATCCACTGATCCCCCTGAGAAAGAGATCCCAAAAAACCAACCCCCAGGAATATTATAGCCAAGTTCCAGAACTCCCAAGTCAAAGAGAAAATATTACAAGCAGCCAGAAGGACACAATTCAAATATCATGGAGCTGCAGTCAGGATCACACAGGACTTAGCAGCAACTACATTGGAAGCTCGTAGGGCTTGGAATACAATATACCGGAAGGCAAAAGAGCTTAGAATGCAGCCAAGAATGAACTACCCAGCAAAGCTGAATGTTCTCTTCCAGGGAAAAAGATGGACTTTCAATGAACCAGGGGAGTTTCAAAGGTTCCTTTTGGAATGGCCAGAGCTGAACAGAAGGTTTGATCTTCAGATACAGGACTCAGGTGAAGCATGGAGATTGGAGGAGAGAGGGGAAATATGAGGGACTTAATGAGGATGAACTGCATGTATAGAAAAATGATACTGATAATATTCATATGAACCATCTCAGTTAATAGAGCAGGTAGAGTTGAAGCACAGGAGAAAGCTGAATTCGAAGATAAAATATGGTGTAAAAATGGAGTCAATAGGAAAAAAAGGGAAATGGAATGGGAGAAAGAAAAAGGAGAGGGGGAATAGTCCAAGATGTTCCACATAATAAGATTTTTTTTATTACAATGAGCTATTGCAATGATATGGAAGGGGGGAGGCAAGGGGGAATGAGGGAACCTTTTGCTCTCATCAGAGATGGCTAGGAGAGGAAACAGCAAATATACTCAGTGGGGTATAGACATCTGGAGTAAGAAGGAGGGGGGAGCAGGGGGAAGGGGTGGGGATGTGAATAAAGGAGGAGAGGATGGACCATGGGGGGAGAGTGGTCAGATATAACACATTTTCTTTTTTACTTCTTGCAAGGGGCTGGGATTGGATGGCCTGCCCAGGACCATAGGGCCAGGTGGATTCTGGGCCTAAGGGGTGGTATGGGGGCTCAGGGCTTCTTGGCCCCAGGACCAGGGATCTGTCTGCTGCGCCACTCAGCGACCCTACAGCAGAGTGAGAATGAAAGGAGAGAGAAAATATAGTACATGGTAGTGGAGAAATAAGAAAGGAGGGAGTTGCAATCAGCAATGGCAACGTTGGAAAAATATGGAAGTAACTTTTGTGATGGACTTATCATAAAGAATGTGATCCACTCACGACAGAGTTGATGGTGTTGGAATAAAGACTGAAGCACATTTTTTGTTATTATTATTTGGGGGAGGGTGCAGGGCAAGTGGGGCTGGGTGGCCTGCCTGGGGCCACATAGCAGGGTGATCTTTGGATGTCTGGGGCTGGATTCAGACCCAGGTGCTCCTGGCTCAAGGGCCAATGCTCTGTCTGCCACCCAGCCACCCCTACTATTATTACTATTTTATTTTATTTTGGGTCTTTTTTTTTTCTTCTTTTTGGTATTTTGCAGGGCAGTGGGGATCGGGTGACTTGCATGTCACATGGCTGGGTGATTATTGGGTTTATGAGGCTGAATATGGACTCGGGTGCTCGTGGCTCCAGGGCTGGTGCTTTGTCCATTGCGCCACCCGGCCATACCTACAATTATTACTATTATTTTTTTAATTTTAATTTTTTTTCTCTCCCCTTTACTTTTTTGCCCAAGCAAGTCTATCTATATTCAAGGGGGGGAGGGGTATTTTGTTTACTTGTAAACAAGTATATTTTATTAATGTTAAAAAAACCATTTGTACAAAATGAGAATAAAAAACAAATTTAAAAAAATATATATTTATTTAAGGCAATGGGGCTAAATGACTTGCCCAAACTCACACAGCTAGGCAATTATTAAGTGTCTGAGGCCAGATTTGAATTCAGGTCTTCCTGAATGCTGGTGCTCTATCAACTATACCACCTAGCTGCCCCTGATCCTTTTGTTTCAAATTGCACATTCCCTTTTGGCTTACTCACTAAGTTCCTATTTCCTACCCAGTGAATGATCCTAGATTTCCTTTCTTCTCATTTGCAGATCCAAAGAACCAGACATCCTGATTACAGGGAATGATCAATGATCAAACTCAGGTTTTTGGTTCTACTTATCTGCAGGTTTTCTTTGGAACTACAAAATCTAGGTGAGATCTTAATTCAATTACCTCCACTTTGCTGATGAGCAAATTAAGATCTTTAATAATAAAAAGATTTATCTAAGACCTAATTAGTCAGGACTTGGAAGCCAGATATACTGATTACAAGCAGTGATGCTGTTACTGCTGCTGCCACAGCTGCTGATATGATTCATGTATTCCCAGGAGAAGAGATGGAACTTTTCTCAAAATCACTTAATTATAATCTTATAGTAAATTATAATTTTAAAAATGTGTAATAAGACAGAGATCACTCCTACTATCAATGAACACTTGCAACAAACAGATGCAACATCTTCTATGCATTGAAAAAGCCATGTGCAATATCCTTTTACCATTTCCTAGACTATAGTATCAAGTTGAGAAGTTAGTCCAGGAAATAGAGATGAACTCAGGGAGTAAGATGATTAGAAGAAAAAAAATAGGAAATAGCAGTTTGAGATGAAATCTTTGCTGTTTGATTTAATGCCTAATTATTTCCCCTCACATTTTGCTTAAACAAAATGGCCTTTTACCTAATTTGATGTAAATATCATGTGCTGAATTTGGCCTTGGGCAGAAGTGGTTCAGTGGACACAGAGGATTATGAACTATGAATTTAAGCAAATAATAGACTCAAAATGCTTCTAGAAAGCTGAAAGTGATGGAGAGAGTAATATATACATTACAAATACATACAATCCATATGTATAAATAGATCTTTTTTGTTGTTATTGTTCTTTGCATAGGGGAATGATTATGTTTGTTGAAGATTGGTAAGTTCATATTAGAAAAAAGAAAAGATGCAAAAAAAAAATGAAATGAGGAGTTTGGATTTGATGACTTCAAAGGTCTGATCCAGGTCAAGATCAATATCTTATGGTCTTTTCCTTCATAATAGACTGTCTTCCCTGACCCCACTCCTCTGGGTTGCTGCATCCTTGACTTAGCCTCTCTTCTCTTTCTCTTGATGATGATCTCATCTATTTCCATCTACAAAGTAGAAATCAATGAGTCCTTCCATTAAGAGCTTTTCTGCACAACCTTCCTTTTTTTTCTCTTTCCTGTATTAAGTGGAAGAAGTGAAGTGGGGGAGGGAGAAATAATCTTTCCAAAAGTCAGTCTATCTCAGGGTCTGACTCCAGGGTTTAGAACAATAGCTCAAATGGCCTTAGGTTGACGCTGGCTCCGTTGACAAATCTGGTGCTGGCTCTGCTACCTAAACTCTTGTGTTGTCAAGAGATTCCATTTTCCTTGATGTATAACCTTGAGCAAGTCACCTTAGCTTTAGTCTCCTTATCTGTGAAATGGCAGTATTAGACCCAATGACCACTAAGGTATTTTTCAGCCCCTGATTTTATAGGTTTAGTTGATGCTATTGTTAAATCCTTCAGGACAGTGTGTTGAGTCATTGCCCCAGCTCAGTACAAGGCAGCAAATCCTGACTTAGATTTTTAGAGAATAAATCAAGTCTAATTGTGAGGAAGGAAAGATTCAGGAAACTTGGGCTGAATCCTAATTCCCATATCCTTAGGCCAGCCTTCTTTTCCACATCTGGTAAACAAAATCTTCAACATCAGTTCTTCAGTATTATTCCATGACTCAAAGCCATCCACGACATCAGGAAAATATTGTCATAAAAAAAAGATGGATCTTTATTTCAGGAAGAATCTGAAGTTCATTAAAAAAGTTTCTAGAAAGTTACATACCCTATTTTTCCCATTCACCCCTGAACTCCCCAATATATTACCTATTTTTCAATGTCTGTAGAATGTCCCTATACAGCTATAAATATAAATATAGATACAAAAATAATATAAATATAGATATGGATAAAGATATAAATAGGAGCAACATATATATATATATATATATATACATTATATATATACATACGTATGGGTGATTGTTGGATGTCTGGGGCAGTATTTGGGCTTGGGTGCTCCTGGCTCCAGGGCCAGTGCTCCATCCACTACACCTCCTGGCCATACCTACTATTATTATTATTATTATTATTATTATGTATATTTTTCCCAGTGTGGATAGTTAGGTGAAACTCTTTAGTATAATCATGAATCTCATTTAAGAGATTCTGAAATACTCTGGGGGCTTAATATAATCATCAGAATATTATCTATAAGTAGGAGACCCAGGAGAATCTCACTATCTAAAGTGAATCTTTTTTTTTTAATTTAGATTTCTCCTGGATCTCTTCCATATCAATGGCAAACATCTATAGTATACACGTGTCCTGATGTTTTAAACTTAATTTCAAATTAACTATAAGAGGGCCAATGAATAAGTTTATCTCTGATAATATATTTCAGGAAAGCCTTTCAAAATTTTGACATACACATGGGAGACACATTGCTGTAAGAGAACCTATAGGGCATCATTTTGTCCTATCTAGATACTTGGGATTTAGGGGCAGCTAGGTGGCATAGTGGATAAAGCACCGGCCTTGGAGTCAGGAGTACCTGGGTTCAAATCTGGTCTCAGACACTTGATAATGACCTAGCTGTGTGGCCTTAGGCAAGCCACTTAACCCCATTTGCCTTGCAAAAAAAAAAAAAAGAAAAAAAAAGATACTTGGGATTTGAAGTTAAAAATGGAACAGTCTCTCATCTTAAAGAGTTAATATTCTATTAAGGCAGATAACCTGTGCATATATAAATAAATATAAAATATAAAATACAAAATACAGGACAATTAAGTGAGAAAGATAAGCTGTATCTTGAAGGAAAGCAGGAAAAATAAGAAGGAAGTAAGGGATTCTATAAGGAGGCAATAAAGTAGAACATTACAGTCATGGAAGAAAGCCATGGGAGCTTCAGAGGCGAAGAGAAACATAAAGCAAGTTTGCTTGGACATAAGAATATAGGAATGGGAATAATGGCTGGAAACATGAGTTGGAGTCAGACAAGGAAGGACCTTAAAAGCCAAACAAAGGAGTTTTATTGTACAAGCAACACAGGATTTCTGGAGTTTATTCATTGAGGAAGTGAACTTGTACCAATGCTTAATAAATGTTTATCAAATAAATGAATTTAAGAAAAAATTGTTTTAGTGAGTGTATTGAAAAAGAAATTTGAAGCAAGGAAATCTATTAGGAGGCCATAGTAAAAGTCCAGGAGAGAGGTAATGAAGTTCTGATTTTAGGCAGTGATTGTGTGGGTGTTCAGAAAAGGAGGGATACAAGAAATGTTACAGAAATTGAAATGGTGGGGGCAGAGCCAAGATGGCAACAGGAGAGGACCCTCTATTAGTTGCTCTGGCGCAAAACTTATAAGCTAAGGACTCTAACTACATTTTCAAGAGACAGAACCCACTGACAGATCCAGTGGAGCAATTCTCCAACCCAAGGTAACCTGGAAAAGAGCAGAAAGGCTCGGCTCCACGGGTTCTCCACGGGTTTGGAGGGGTGACTCACCAGAGCGAAGGAGCTTTAGCCTCCTGGTGGCAGCCCCAGAGCACTGGGAGCCACAGCTCACAGCAGCGGGGACAGTTTCCTGATCTACACCCCAGGGAGTATCAGGCACAACTTGGGGGAACAGTGGGGGGACCTCTGCCAGAACGAGTATATGAAGCCAGCCCTTAGGGCACACAGCAAGCAGTGTGTCTAGGGCAGCCTAGATCCAGGAACCAGAAGCAGGCAGAGCCAGTAAGCAGGAACCCCAGGGCATGAGCGGGCTGAGCCTAGGGAGGGGAGTGAAGAGAGACTGCTGATCTCTGTCCTCTGTCCCTGGAACAGGACTCTGGGGCTCTGACCACATTCAGATCCTGATCGCAGTCTAGCCCCCCCCCCAAAGAACAGCTCCGTGGCAGAGGGGTGTGCTTGTGGTCATTCACAGATCAGGAGGGAAGACAGAGCCTCACACACTGAGATCCTTGTGGGGGTATCCCACTAATAGTCAGAAGCTCAGGAAGCACCCCAAAACCAGGCACAGGCTGGGGAAATGAGTAAGAAGAGAAAAAAGAGGAACACCACTGAGAAATACTTTGCCTGTGATCCCAAGAAGGTTCAAAACATTCAATCTGAAGATAAGGAAGTACAAGCTCCTGCATCTAAAGACTCCAAGAAAAATGGAAATTGGGCTAAGGCTATGACAGAGCTTGAAAAAGACTTTGAAAATCAAGTGAGGGTGCTAGAGGAAAAATTGGGAAAAGAAATGAGAGAGATGCAGGAAAATCATGAAAATGAATTCAGTGGTTTAGTCAAGGAGATCCAAAAAAATGCTGAAGAAAATAGCATGCTAAAAACCAGCTTAGGTCAAATGGATAAAACAGTTCAAAAAGTTATTGAGGAGAAGAATGCTTTAAAAAGCAGAATTGGCAAGATGGAAAAGGAGATAAGAAAGCTTTCTGAGGAAAACAAATCCTTCAGACAAAGAATAGATCTCAGGGAGATTGATGAATTTACGAGAAATCAGGACTCAATACTTCAAAACCAAAAGAATGAAAAATTAGAAGAAAATGTGAAACATCTTATTGAAAAAACAACTGATATGGAAAACAGATTTAGGAAAGATAATTTAAAAATTATTGGAATACCTGAAAGTCATGACCAGGAAAAGAGCCTTGACATCATTTTCAAAGAATTATTACAGGAAAATTGTCCTGATATCCTAGAAGCAGAGGGCAAAAATAGAAATGGAGAGAATCCACTGATCTGCCCAAGAAAGAGATTAAAAAAAACCAACCCCCAGGAATATTATAGCCAAGTTCCAGAACTCCCAAGTCAAAGTGAAAATATTATAAGTAGCCAGAAGGACACAATTCAAATATGGAGCTGCAGTCAGGATCACACAGGACTTAGCAGCAACTACATTAAAAGCTCATAGGGCTTGGAATATAATATTCCAGAAGGCAAAAGAGCTTAGAATGCAACTGAGAATTAACTACCCAGCAAAACTGAAGTCCTCTTCCAGGGAAAAAGATGGACTTTCAGTGAACCAGGGGAATTTCAAATGTTCCTGTTGGAATGGCCAGAGCTGAACAGGTTTGATCTTCAAATACAGGACTCAGGTGAAGCATAGAGAGTGGAGGAGAAGAGGAAAGTATAATAATAGAAAAATGATACTGATGATACTCATATGAACCTTCTCATTTAATAGAGCAGGTAGAAGGAGCTTTTATAGATGCAGCACAGGAGAAAACTGAATCTGAAGATATATTGTGGTGTAAAAATGGAGTCAATAGATAAAAGGGAAATGTAATGGGAGAAGGAAAAAGGAAAGGAGGAATAGGCTAAGATATTTCATATAATAAGATTTTTCTTTATTACAATGAGCTATTGCAATGATATGGAAGGGGAGAAGGCAAGGGGGAATGAAGGAATTTTTGCTCTCATCAGAGATGGCTAGGAGAGGAAGCAGCATATATACTCAATAGGGTGTAGCCATCTGTAGTAAGAAGGAGAGAAGGGGGATGGAGCAAGGGGTGGGGGAATGTGAGTGATGGAGGAGAGGATGGACCATGGGGGGAGAGTGGTCAGATATAATACATTTTCTTTTTTACTTGTTGCAAGGGGCTGGGATTGGATGGCCTGTCCAGGACCATAGGGCTGGGTGGATGCTAGGTAAGGGGTGGTATGTGGGCTTGGGGCCTCTTGGCCCCAGGACCAGGGATCTGTCTGCTGTGCCACTCAACTACCCTACAGCAGAGACAGAGTAAAAGGAGAGAGCAAATATAGTTCATGGTAGTAGAGAAGTATGAATGGAGGGAGTTGTGATCAGCAATGGCAACAGTGGAAAAATATGGAAATAACTTTTGTGATGGACTTATCATAAAGAATGTGATCCACCCGTGACAGAGCTGGTGGTATTGGAACACAGACTGAAGCACATTATTTTATTATTATTATTTTCTGGGGATTGTTGCAGGGCAAATGGGACTGAGTAGCCTGCTTGGGGCTGCACAGCTGGGTGATTGTTGGGTGTCTGAGGCCAGATTTGGGCCTGAGTGCTCCTGCTTCAAGGGCCAGTGATCTGTCTGCCACCCAGCCACCCCACTATTATTATTATTATTATTTTATTTTATTTTATTTTGGGTCTTTTTTTTTTTGGTTTTTGTAGGACAATGGGGTTGGGGTGGCTTGCATGGGATCACACAGCTGGGTGATTGTTGGATGTCTGGGGCAGTATTTGGGCTTGGGTGCTCCTGGCTCCAGGGCCAGTGCTCCATCCACTACGCCTCCTGGCCATACCTATTATTATTATTATTATTATTATTATTATTATTATTATTTTATTATTTTTAATTTCAATTTTTTTCTCTCCCCTTTACTTTATCGCTTATGCAGGTCTACATTGTCTTGGGGGAGGGGGTATTATGTTTACTCTTAAACAAGAATATTTTAGTAATGTATAAAAAACATTATTTGTACAAAATAAGAATAAATAAATAAATAGAAATAAATATATAACAATAAAAAAAGAAATTGAAATGGCAAGATTTGGCAACTCATTGGGTATATGGATTAAGGAGGATGAAGAGTAGAGGTTAATGCTGAGGTTATAAACAAAGGGACTGAAAGAATGGTGTTGTCCCTATTAGAAAGAGGGAAGTCTGGGAAAGGGTGATCTAAAAGTAATGATTTTTGTTTTAGATACATTAAGTTTGAGACACCCAATTGGGAGTTATTGATGTTAGACTAGATTCAAGTGGTACAGTGGATAGAGCACCAGCCCTGGAGTCAGGAGGACTTGAGTTCAACTCTGATCTCATGAACTTGATACTTATTAGCTGTGTGACCTTGGGCAAGTCACTTAACCCTGATTGCCTCATATCCAGGGTCATCTCCAGTTGTCCTGATTCCCATCTGACTCCTGAACCCAGATGGTTCCTGAGGAGGAAGTGAGGCTGGTGACTTGACACAGCATCCCCTAATTCAAATTCGATTCAGTTCCTTTTCATGCTATCATTTTCCTGATAACAATGGTCTTCTTGGAGAATGAAGGACAAATATCATCACCAGGACTCAAGAGAAAGACTGGAGCTAGACATAGATCTGTGATCCATTTGCACAGAGATGATAATTTAACTGGGGAGATCACCAAATTCTAGAGTTTAGAAGGAGAAGTGAAGATGATCCAAGACAGAGTCTTGGAAAGTATACTCATACTTGGGGGTCATATAATATGGATGATGAACTAGTGAGAGAAACTGAGAAGAAATGGTTATGGGAGCATCACAGTGGGATACAGTAGCAAGGTCAGCTACCACACTTCTTTATCTTGAAAAGATTACAAGCCAAGACCAAAGTGGAGTGAGTATTGGTACAGTATCTTCTGTTTGCAGATGATTGCGTGCTCAGTGTGGCCTCTAAAGCTGAGATGCAACAAAGTATTGATAGATTTACTGTTTCTTGTGCTCATTTTGGCCTAATAATTAACACCAAGAAAATACAGATTCTCCATCAGCTAGCACCACAGCATCCATATGTAGAACTATTGATTACAACAAATGGAGAAGATTTGAGTACTGTGGACAAATTCACTTACCTTGGCTGTGTCCTTTCCAGGGAGGCACACATTGACAACGAGGCTGACACACTCATTGCCAGAGATAACTCAGTATTTGGGAGGCTCCAAAAGAAAGTGTGGGAGAGAAGAGGTTTAGACTGACTACCAAACTGAAGATTTACAGTCATTATACAGCCTCTTGCTGTACACCTGTGAAACCTGGACAGTCTACCAGCACCATGTAAGGAAACTGAATCGCTTCCATTTAATTTGTCTTAGAAAGATTCTGAAGATCACCTGCAAGAGAAGTTACCAGACACTGAGGTCCTTTCTCAATATAAACTGCCTAGCATTCCAACATCACTACAGAGAGTGCAACTACTATGTGTTGGACACATGGTTAGAATGCCAGACATATGATTACTGAAAAACCTATTTTATGGAGAACTCACCCAGGGCAAGTCCTCACAAGGAGTCAGAAGAAGCAATACTGAGACACCCTGAAGGTCTCATTGAAGAACTTTAGTATTGATTATGCAGCATGGGAGACATTGGCACAGGACCTCCCAGCATGGCGTGCCCTCATCAGAGAGGGTGCTGTGTATTATGGGGAAGGCAAAATTGAAGCAGCTCAAAGGAAATGTGACATACGTTTAGAGTTCCCAGCCCAGGTGTTCACATGGACTATTTGTCCCTGACCTGTGGTAGAGCATTCCAAGCTCATATTGGTCTGATCAGCCACAGTCAGATACACTGTAATTTGTCTCCAATATAGTGACAACATTTTGTTCTTCAATAACAAAGGACAAGAACCAACTAGCTATGTGATCCTGAGCAAGTCACTTAGACTGTTTGCCTCAGTTTCCTCACCAGTAAAATGAGCTGAAATAATTCCAGTATCTTTGCCAAGAAAACCCTAAATAGGGTAACAGAGTCAGACATCACAAAAATAACTAAATTACAATAACTTTGCTTTGTTGCAGGGAGGGTTCCCTGAAAGTGGTAGGGAGAAATAAGGAGAAATAACAGTGGTATCAAAACAAAAGGCAAGAACAAAACTAAAAATGAAAAAAGAAATTATGTGTCCAAAAAAACAGATGGACTCCTTGGGAAACTAAGTGGCACAATGGATAGAAAAATGGGACTAGAATCAGGAAGAGACAAATTAAAATCTGGTCTCAGTCATTTATTATGTGACTTCTCTGTAAAATGGAGGTAACTAGCACCCAGGATTGTTATGAGAATCAAATGAGATTCTATTTGTCAAAGCACTTTGCAAACTTTAGAGTGCTATGGAAATGCTGACTATTCAGTTATCCTTTCCACATCACAGGGGAGATTGGGGGATTAGTGGAGTGGAGTCTGCTATCTGGAAAATCTGCATAAAATTTTTTGACCTTCCCTTTGTACCAGAGAAGAAGTCTGAAATTTTTCTTTTTCTTTTATGGGGTTTTATAGTACCTCATTGTAAAATTTGGGTCAGTGTATACAATACTATATATTGGTACATATAATATTATTCATCTATTTTATGCATTCCTGAGTTTCTATACTTTTCTGTGTTGTTTTCTGGTTTTGACAGCTTCTGGAAAACTCCCCCAAATTTCTCATTTCATTTCTTATGGTGATGCGTGATATATTGAAACTGCAATTGGAGAAAGTGGTGATGTGGAAGGGATAACTGTAATAAAATAGAAACAAAAGATGAGCAGTAGGTAGTGTGATCCTTGGGGATCAGTATGAATTCAAGAGAATCTAAGGATCCCCACAATGTATACTTACACATAAAGGGACACAAAGTATGTGAGTAGACCCTACATGATGTGTAGAAAGACATTCCAGGTTTGGATGAGTGTATCTTTGAAGTCAATGCTTCCATCAGTAAGATCATAGCCCCATTGACAAACTAGAGCACATTTCAGATAAAAATATTTTACTCTCTACAAGACTGGGTAGTTATGAAGAGAAGACTTTGGAAACTGTGAAGTGAGCTAGCACAGTCTGCAAAGAATTTTGTATCCATTATTTCAATTGATCTTTAGGACAACCTTGGGAGATAAGTGCTATTTACAGAAGAGGAACCTGAGATTTGGAGAAAATAAATGACTTGCCCAAGGTCACATACACACCTGCAAGCATATACAACACCAGAAACCTGTACACACACACACACACACACACACACACACACACACATACCAGCACACAAACACTGATACATGTTCATGGAGTTCTGCAGAACATACCTTCCTTCCTCCCCTCCCTTCATTGCTCTCCCCCCCGCCACCTCCCTCCTACCCATATAGCAACAAACACATGCAATCTAATGTGAATCCCCAGCCTGGGAAACAAGCCTACATCAATATTTTCAGTTGCTATCCTTGGAGCTTTTGTTCTTCCCCCTGTGATTACTCATATGTTTAAAATGCCCCTCTCTCAGACCAAGATGTTTAAAGGTCATCAGTTCCCTGATGCTACTTCCTGCTCTGGCAGGGAAACAGTCACCATTGCCTTTAACCCATTACTGTGGACGTTGCAGATCATGGAGAGTAGAGTTGCCAGGGCTCCTGGCTAATCCGGCTGGCATGAGGGCAGAGTTATGCGGGCTGGTTAAGCAAGTCTCAAAACCAGAGTTAAAACAAAACCTCTCTCCCTCCCTTCTCTCTCCATATTCTCTCCCCCATTAGACTCCTGATTTGTCTATTTTTTTTTTTTTGAGGGCTAAGCATCAGTCAGGTATCCTAAGTACAAAGAGCCGGTTTCTACCCAGCAGGTTCTATTCCTCAGATCTGATGTGGCAACTGAGATATATTCAAGATTCTTTCATGTTATTCTGCTTTTGTTGGTTCTATCTTCCAAATCAGATCACAGGCTCTCCAGAATACAGACTGGCACCTCTTACTTTCCCCTCCCAGTGCTTATTAACTTTAAGTTGTTATATGAGCAAGAGAGAAGTGAATTTGGGGTGAGAGGATCTAGCCACCTCCCAGGTCTGCTATTTAATCCTAGTATGACCTTAATCATGTCCCATAACTTCTCCTCACTTGTAAAATGAGGGACTTTAATTCTTTCAGGTCCCTCCCAGCGCTCAATCACTGTTTTTAGGTGAGTTGCCATTTGTGTGACCCACTCAAATGTTGAGAATAATGTGAGAGATTGGGCTTCAACTTCAGGTTGGAAATCATCCTCTCCATTAACCTTGTGATTAAAATAATTAAGGGGTTGAAATCCCAGACCTGGAACACTCTGTTCAAAGACAGACGGTTGTCAGAACTTTCTCTATGTAAACTCCTCTGCCAAAACATTAGAGATTGATTTTGAATTAGACCTATGCTGGACACAGGACTTGAAGATTTTTATGACTTCATAGGATTGTGGAACTGAAAGTGACCTTAACAATCATCAAGTAAAACATCATCTTTTTATTAAATAGGGGAGGAAATTGAGGATCAGAGAAGTTAAGGATCTTTCATAAAGTTACGCAGCTATTAAGTTAGCAGAACAGACTGCGCCAGATCCCTATACAAACCATTGGTTTCCCAAAACCCCATGTAATTCTCATCCGGTCAGGCACCAGTGTGCTCTAACCTGACCCCAGAAATTCCATTTATCTTTGCTTGCCAACTCTCTCCTTTATTCCTCTCTGGGGAGAACCTCAGGTTTTTACAGTCTTCAGCAGGCTATTATCTAGACAACAGATAAGGAGGTAGAAATTTGGGGTGGATGCTGGGAACAGAGAAAAGCAATGAGATAACAGATTGACTTCAAACTGACTTGGAACAGAAAATCAGACCCAGAAGAACAAGTCAAATTTTTAATTTTATAAATGGTGATATTGAGGTAAATGGGGGGGGGTAGTGACTTATTTAAGGTCATATTACAAGTCAATGGCAGACACAGAACTGCTATGGGCAGAAGTTCTTTGAACTCTGAGAAATAAGGAATTCAACTTCTGATTTTATACTCCTGATCATTTGAACAATCAGAACTTTTTTTCTATATATTTGATTTCTTCTAGTTTGTCCTCAGAATTTTGTCCCTAATTTTATTTTGACTTGCCATCAATAGTGTAAAACCTTTCAATCATGATTGCCACATTTGAAATGGAAAAGAATAAAGGGTTTTTTAAAAAAAGTCATGGTTGCAAGATCTAATTCTTTTAAGACCTGGTCAAGTAATCTGATACCATATTATTGTCCCCCTCCTATCTATCCCCAGCACATGGAGAAATGAGCCCTGGATCTGACTTCAGTTTAGCATTAACCTTGACTCCTGATTATATTCCCCCTTACCCAAGCCCAGTTCTTCTCTAACCAGTCCTGGATCATCAGTAGGCACTGGATCAGCAGGGATACCTCCCCCCAACACACACACACACACACACACACACACACACACACACACACACACACACACTTCTTTAGGGCCAGGCCAACACAGATTAACATTGAAAAGAACTGCTAGTCTGGAAAAATACCCATAGATAATCCCTCCCTCCAGGCTGGAGCTGGGAACCTTGGCAAGCTGTGCCACCTGCTCCACCCTTTCCCACTCCCTGTGGGCGTGGGCTGGCCCTTTGGCTGCATAAAGCTTCAACCTCTGCTGTAGCTGTATGGATAAGAAGCTGAGAAGCATCTCAACAGGCACATCCTTCCCAAGGCTCCAGGCTCTGACCCCACCCAGTCTTGCCCACTGCAGCCCAATCAGCTAGCCCCCTTCAAGATGGCCAGCAAGAGCTTTCAGGACCTGAAGAAACAGGCAGAGGAAACTGCCCAGGGTGCAGGTGAGAAATGATGTCCAGGGGGAACACCAGGGAGGGGGAGAGAACACAGTTCCTCTTTTCTACTCAAGGCTAGGTTCAAGGAATCTAAACTCATTGGATATATCCAAATGCTGCTTCCAGGACTAGTGAGGGGCAAAGGCAGCCTGAAAGTTTGGAATCCAAAGTCTGCTTAATTCTTCTCTGCTCGTCCTATATTCTTGGAAGACAGAGAGCTGTTCCTCCTTGTCCCCTCTCCTAAAGAAGCTGCTCTCTTCAAGTGACCATGCCAGAGAGACCAGGTTCCTTGAAATGAGTCAAATAAGACCTGAGACCTTACTTGCCCTCTCCTGAAATCTGAGGGGGGGGGGCACTTGACCATGTCAGGTGATGATTCTAGTTCAATCCCCAGAGATGTCTATGGGTCTGGAAGCTATCACCCCTTGAGATGCTGGGAACATGGAAATCCCTGAGGTTGTCTTACTTAATGTTAGAATTTTCTCCTTAAATGGATATACTTCTGGAAAAAAATCTTGGGAAAGAAGCATCCATAAGATTCTGTGAGCCCTGACATGATTAGGATAAGATGGCAACTTTCTGACCATGCTCTGATGCTAGCAGCAGAGCCAAAAACAGAATAGAAACAAGCACCAAGAAGGGCATGGGGTGAAGCTGGGAGAAGGCAAAGAGCAGAGGTTGTAGAACAATACAAGGGAAAAGACAGAAAGCTTTGTTGTTGTTTAGTCATTTTTTTTTAGTCATGTTGGACATTTCATGAACCTTTTGGGGGTTTTCTTGGCAAGGATACTAGAGTGATTTGCCATTTCCTTTTTCAGTTCATTTTTTACAGATGAATTTTCGGTAGCAAACAGTATTAAGTGACTTGTCCAGGGTCACCAGCTAACAAGTGTCTGAAGTCAAATTTGAATTCTGGTCCTCCTGCCTGTATTCCCTAATTGTCCCCATTAAGGATTCCAGGGAAGTGAGGGGAAGACAAATCAGAAATCAATGATGTATGTATGGTGGGGAAGAGGGAATCACCAGTCATACTGAAATAGAACCTCCCTTTGCAATGATATGGGGTGGGGGGGAGATCCAAAGGCAAAGAAGGAAGGAATCTCCTTACTTTGGCAGCACTTGAATGGTTTCCTCTGAATGATGGCTGCCATTGTGCATACAAGACATGTCTAGATTTGGAGGAGCTTGTTTTTGAGCTTTTTGATTCACTCAGTATCACACAATCACTAAAGTCTCAGTCCCTGTGGATTAATCTAACTAGAGTTTACTTGCCCATCCCCAGCCTTGGTCAGGGGTGACATTCCTCCCCTCCACCAACAAGTAACTGAGATGCTAATGCCTTTGTAATTATAAAATGATATATAGATGCCAGCTCCATCTACCCGTTTGGGTAGAATCTGCCAACCTTGGGAGATTTTTTCAAAGTTAAATTCTTGGTGTTTTGTTTCTAATTGGTTCCTTTCCAGAAACTCCCCAGGACTTTCCAATTCCCAACCCCCCCTCCCCCAAGGAGAATGAGGAAAGTTGCCCTTCCTCCGAAAAGCAGGGTCTCCTGGGGACAGGCTGCCTGCCACTGCTGGCTTGATATCAAGATACCAGTCCTCCTCCCCAAAATGCTGTTTGGCACAGTTTCATCCATTTTTAAAAATGAAGTAAACATTAGTTTCTTGGTAAGAGCTGCCCTCTTGGGATGATTGTAGGCCACCAGGGATAAAGCCATACTGGAATCCCTGAAGATAGAAAAATATTTAGGGAAGGGTCATAATTTAAGTCTTTTAGGAAAGGATGCTTTTATTAAACAACTACTATTTGCCACTATCTGTAATAAGCACTTTTACAAATATTACCTCTTTTGGTAATCATAACAACCCTATAGGGTGGGTGCTATTATCACCTACATTTTATAGTTGAGAAAATTGGGGCAGATAGGAAATTAAGTGACTTGCCCACACAACTAGTGAATGTTTGAGGATGGATTTGAATTTAGGTCTTCCTGACTCTAGGGTCAATTCTCTATCCACTGCTCTTCATGGATTAGTTTCTCCATTGGTAAAATGGGTAGAGTTCTCTAATGCTGCCATCCATCTAGAAAAAGGAAATAGAGTTTGAGCATCCCTTTCAATAAACTGAACTGGTTTTGGTCTCTAGGTCTAGGGATAAAACCAAATGAACACACAGTGATTATACGCCTTTCCCTGTGTGCAGATTTCCTTTATATTGGGCCTACTGCAGAGAATGCCACATCTTCAAAAAGACTTGAGTGATCCCCTTGGCCAACCTTTTCATTTTAGACAAGGAAACAGAGACCCTCAAAAGTAAAGAGAATTCCACTTAATTAATAGAAGAGCTAGACCTAGAAGCTCCATCTTCTAGTTCCCATTTCATTCTTGATTCTTTGTATTATACTAACCGAAAAAGGGAATTTACTGACAGGATAAGGAAGGAGATCCAGGAAGAAAATTAGGAAGGTCCCAACATGGGAGGCATCAGATTCCTCAATTTTCAGTGCAGTCATAGTTTTAATCTTGGTTTAAAGGACAAGATAGTACTTTCTGTTAAAGTACTGTCAGCTCTAAGGCCAATAGAGGACCAGCCATGCCCCCTCAGATGCCCAAGGGTCAGTGTTTGGAGGTTTCCCTTTTGCCCCATCACATCTTCCAACTCCCACCATTTAGGCTGTTTGGATCTTGTATGTATCTTATGTGATGTTTTTGATGGATTTTTTTTTGTCCTTAGTTCTTTTTTTTAGGGTGTTTTTTTTTTACAAGGCAAATAGGGTTAAGTGGCTTGCCTAAGGCCACACAGCTAGGTAATTATTAAGTGTCTGAGGTCATATTTGAACTCAGATCCTCCTGACTCCAAGGTCAGTGCTCTATCTACTGTGCCACCTAGCCTCCCCTTTGTCCTTCATTCTTGAAGAAGACTACAGCTTCAGGGAGGTGATGGTATGGCAAGCATATGAACTGGATTTGAGTGAAGGGGTGCTGTGTTAAGTCACCAGCCTCACTTTTTTTCTCCAGAACCATCTGGTCAAGTGGCCAGGTATGAATCAGAACGATTGGAGATAGCCCTGAATGCTAGGCAATCAAGAATAAGTGACTTGCCCTAGGTCACACAATTAGGAAGAGTCATATGTTTGAGGCTGGATTTGAACTCCTGTCCTAACTCCAAGGTCAGTGCTCTATCCACTTAAAAAAAAAACAACAAAAAACTTTGGTATCTTATATATACTAATCCCCATACACTTTGTCTCACCCATTAGACTTAGAATTAAAAATTCCTTAAGGACTGAAACTATTCTTTTTTTTTTTTTGTATCTTCAGATCTTAGCATACTGCCAGATAAATAGTAAGCTCTTAAGAAATGTTTGTTGATTGATTCTTTTACATTTCAATTCAAGAAACTAAGTGACCTCCACAAAGCCAGGTATTGAGAAGGATCTGATAATATTAAGGCAAGAAAAAAAATCTTGTCTTTAGGAAGTTACATTCTAATTGGGGAGCTAATGCAGGTAAGCAAATCAGTAAATACAAAGAATACACAGTTATATTAGTGATTAGAGAAGATCCTAATGAACTTAAGTCTTCTATAGGAAGGATCTTCCAGATTCCCCAGGCTGATGAAAGCTCAGATTTTCCACTTAAAGATAATATTGTACTTAAGCTTTTCCCCAACACTACAACCTCTGAGTCTCTAAAATGGGTCTACTTTGCCCCTCCTCATCCTCTGCTTTACTAAAGACAAAGGAGCTGGAGAGAAAAATACTTCCTCAGGGATAGGATTTTCTTCTTTGCCAGATCCCTTGGGTGACCATCTAGTCAACTCAGTGTGACACCTTGAGGTCAGTCTGTTTTCTAAGTTGAAAGAGTGTTTGTAGAGGCCATTAGAGCCTCTAATTTAGGGTAGAGATAATGGAATGGAGATACAGGAGTGGCTGGGTCAAACTTGTTTATGTATTGTTCTGAAAGGGATTTGGAGACAAACCTGTTTATTTCTAAAGTGCAGATTCTCTCTGCCTGGCCTAGGCAAGAGACTCAGCCAAATCCTAACATTTCTGGTCATTGGGCCAGAAAACCTGAAATTTTCTCCAACACACCCAATCCTGCCCTCTAGCCTTATCCTTCCTCCCTTCATCTATTACCCAAGCATCTAGGGCGGTCAGGCTACTCCCTTGACTTCTGTCTGGGAAGAAGTGTCTGAAAAACTCATTCCTACAAAGGTGTTGAGAGGCAGCTAGGTGGCTTAGTGGAAAGCTCCAGACCTGGAGCAGTTCTAGCTTTAGCCACTTCCTAGATGTGTGATCCTGACAAAATCACTTAACCTCTGCTTGCTTTAATCTATCAGAGAAGGAAATTATAAATTGCTCTAGAATCTTTTTCAAGAAAACCCCATGAACAGTACTGGCATGCTATGGTCCACTGAGTCACAAAGAGTTGGACATGACTGAACAACAGCAGCTAAGGTGGAAAAAAAAACTGAACCTATGAATTTTACCAGGAGGACACATTTTTAATATGAAGGGATTAAGTACCTATGATGTACCAAACACTTTATAAATAATTATTTCATTTGATCCTCATGATAACCCTAGGAGGTGGGTGCTGTTATAATGCCCATTTTACAGTTGAGGACATTGAGGCAAACTGAGGGAAATTTGCCGAGAGTTCCATAACTAGTAACTATTTGAGGGAGAATTTAGATTCAGGTTCCTGATTCCAGACCCAGAGCTCTCCTCACTGAACCACCTGCCTCAGAGAATGAAGAAGGCAATGCATAACCTAAAGAAATGAATATCTACTGGTAGAATTGCTGTCCTCAGGATGAATTGGTCCAGAAGGGTGGATATCATCAAACTAGGCAGGAAGAAGGGACATTCTTCAAAACAAAGCAAAAACAATTATTAAATATCTCTTATAGGCCATATATATGATAAATGCAGGAAATATAAATAGGAAATAAAAATACAAATAGAAAAATCTGCTCTCAGAGAGCTCATTTTCTTCTTGGGGAGACCATTCATATATAGGAGTGTTCAGCTTCAAGGCAGATGGAAAAGCCCAGTGGACTTGGAGGTACATCAGCCAGGTGTAGGTCAATAACTAAGGAAAAATGAGAGGACTTACTGAGGCAGGAGAAATGGTAAGATCTAATGGGCCTCCATCTTATTGGAAGGATTGTGAGCTGGTGGCTTCCCACTCATGGAGGTGAGAGAGAGGGTGACCATGTCAACCCTGCATCATCTCTTAACTCCTCTGTCTCTACTGACAGTTCTTTTCACATCTGGTCAACAATATTTGTCCCTGAGCCTTTTAGAAAATAGAATGTATAAGCCAAAGAGAAGAAATTTAAATTAATCATTATCTGCCTCTCTCCCCTTTCCCCCTCCTTTCTTTCCTCCCTATTTTTTTCAACTCTCTCTCTCTCTCTCTCTCTCTCTCTGTTTTTCTCTTTCTTCCTTTCTCTCTTTCGCTCCCTCCTCCCCCCACCTCTTTTTTTTTTCCTTTCTCCTCACTTACCTATTTCAGCAAATGCAGCAACAGGAGCTGCTCAGCAGGCTGTGGACCAGGCCGCAGAGGCGGGCCAGAAAGGTCAGACAACAGGAGGGGGTCAAATCGTTGATGAGAAGTAATAACAGGGGTGGGGACATGATAATAGGCCAGGGGGGGAAAGACAGAAGAGTGGGTCAGATAGGAAACTGGTTGCAATTAGCAGGATCCTTTTCTCTTTAGCTAAATGGGAACTTATGGGAACTGGGCCTCAACTTTCCTGGAATTTTCCTGGCCAGTTGGATTTGATTAAGAACATTTGGTTGGTATTTTATGGATTCGGCTACCCTATACAGTCATTTGGTCTATTACCAAGCCATAAATGTTCCTAAAAAATCATCATTATGCAAGATCAGCTAATAAAAACCAGAAAGCTTTTGAGGAAAAAATGGGATTAGGAGTATAACTCTCAAAAATTGTTATCAGTGACATATTTTTTGAAAAGGAACTTTATGAAAAAGGTAGCAATGCATCTATATTAAAATGAGTAGTGGCTGTTCCTCAGCCTGTGTCCTCAGTCCCTATTGGGATGTGGGATGTATTGGGGCTGAGTTGACAGAGTTGATGACTACAGGGTGGGACATAACTAGGGAGGGGTGGGAGCAAAACCATTGCTAAAGGTGAAGGGAAAAATGTGTGTGGGTACAAACCATCCCAACTTCATCGGAAGATATATGACAAACATGACACTTAAAGACCAGAAGTTAGTTTTTTAAAGTGGGTATGAATTATTAAGTGGAGCAGTCATAGATATGAATGTTCATAAACCCCCAAATCACATTATTTTCTAATTATTCTCAATAACTTAATCATGTTATAACAAATTTGAGTTTTCAAGACATGTACTATAGAAGAACTAAATGTACCATCACAGAACCTTTAAACCCATTAGGGATCTACACCCCCTAGGCTGCTACATCCCTGTCTTTATCCTAGCCCCTTATTCTTAGAGCAAGAGACTAAGCATCAATGGCAAGTGATGAACTTGTTCATTTTTGTGCTTTGGTCATCTTCATCCATAGGGAAGGGTCATCTTCATCCACCCTTCTGGGGTGGAGGTAGGGGTGATGGTTGATTGGAGCAGAGAGGGCAAGTATTCATCTGTGACATCTCCCTCATCCTCAGCTGTGGAGCACTTGGTCAAGTCAACCCAGGAGGGCATCGATAAGTCAACAGGTCAAGCTGCAGAAGCCATTTCAAGTTTTGGGAAGAAATATGGATTCCAAAAGTGATTGTCTATGGAAGGAAGAAAAGGAGCAACCTCTCCCTCTCTCTTCCATTCCCAATAGACATCTCTTTACCATGACCTCTTATTAAAATGAATTCCTCTCATATGGAGGAAGAGAAAACCCAATTGTTCTGTCTCTTCTTTGGACTCTTGTCTGATTATTTCTGACCTTGGAAGTTGTGAACAGAAGGTGGTGACCCTTTGGGATGAGTGTAGGTGCCGCAGAGTCTGTTATTGATTGGAGAAAACAATAGAAGCAGAATATATTCTGTGTGTGCTTGTGTGTGTGTGTGTGTGTGTGTGTGTGTGTGTGTGTGTGTTCTCTCCATCTAGTATTTGTGTTCTCTGCATGGTCAGGACTGATTGCTTTCTTTCTTTGCAGGTCAGTCTAGAGGTAGAAAGGGGCAGATAACCCTTCGGAGGAATGGGGTGGGAAGTGGGTTATAAGATAGACAGGGTTTGTCACTGTGTGGTGGGGGCAAAGAGGGGATCCTAGTGGAAAGAGCATGAAGCTTGGGTTAACAGAGTTGGGTAGGAGTCCTGGCTGTGCTACTTATTCACTGTGACCTGGGGTAGATGACCTTCACCTTTCTGTAAAATGTTGGGTGGATGCCTCCCAGCTCTGCCATGCTGTGATGCTATAAACAGAGTTTCTCAGACTTCTTTGAGGTCAAAGGGACTTAGGCAGGCTCAGATGCTCCTGCAACCCCACCCCATCTCCTCTACGCTTCTCTATTTTTAAGTGGATAATAAGTTCAGGCTTTTGAGACTAGGGCTATTGGAGAGAGTCTCTTGCCTCTTGTGGAAGGTTTTGATAATACACTTAGTTATGTAACCAAGGCATGAGTCACCATTTCCCCTCCCCCCTCCTTCCTTCCTTCCCTCCCTTTCTTTCTCTCTCTCTCTCCCCTTTTCCCCCCTCTTCCCCCTTTTTTCTCTCTCCTCCTTACTGTCCCCTCAACTCTATCACTTATAACAAAGAATAAAAAAGAAAAGAAAAAAGCAGTTTGATGAAACTAACCGAAATGACAGAATAAGTGATTATTTTCTGGAATCAACCCCTGTTCCCCCCCACCACCAGTTACACCAGACTTGGGGCTGTTGATGTGGACACAGAGCACCAAATTAGGTTGGTAGAAAAATTGTTCAAGCCAAGTTAATCCTTTCCCTCCTTTTCATTCCATCAGTAGCCATTACCACTGAGGTCTTGACATTCAAACCCATTGGAAAGAAGGAATTTAAATCAAATCTGTGGCTGGGGGGGAGAGGATAGAATAAGGTCAGAAGGGGCTTAGAAGTATAGAGGATTCAGATGCAAAGGTGGGACTTTGAGGTGGGATGGGGAGGGAGACTTGGGAATGCAAGGGGTCAGGGAGGGCAGACCTTTAAGGTACAAGTTAATGTTTTCTGATCCCTCCAACTGTGGTCAAGGGCTTCCCCTGTATTTCCCTTTCCTCGACACCCTCCTCCAGCAAACATGGATAGAATTGTCTCTTTTCTTTGTCTCCATTCTGGGCCAACACATCTGACTTCTTTGTAGGCTGATTGCCATGGGAACCCGGGGTGGGGCAGTGGCAGGGATGACTCACTAGACTGGCACGGAAGGGTGAGGCAGGACACGGACAAGCCCCTAGAAGACCAGATGAAAGTAGAAACTAGAACCAGGTTTAGGATATTAGACAGTCCTCTAGGTCCTAGTAAACTCTAGCTGGAGAAAGCAGTTCTGACCTGGAGGTTGAACTTCCAGGACTGTTCCAAATCCCTCATACCCTCTAATGACCCCACTGTACCATATCCCATCAATATGAGTTTCCTGGAATATTTAATTCTCCCACTTTCTTGAACCAACTTTCCTGGAGTGAGAGTGACTATTTTAGAAGTTAAACAGATCCACAGAGAGGCAGACCCTCTCTTTAAGACCACACAGAGAATTAGAACCAAGGATAGCAGCCCAGAAAATCCTGCATCTCCAGTTTGGAATTTGGGACCCTAGTCCTACATTGTCATTCTCTGGTATGTTCTTTTAATGGATGAATCAAAATCACTGGCTCATTGGAATTAGTCCCTCATATCTTCATCTCTCCTCTGGCATTCTACCAGGGGACTCTACCTGTTGGGTTGCTGGTTAAACTACATCCTGGAGCTAAGCTCCATCTGGACCTGCTTAGAGATTCTAAAGAGACCAAAGAGGTTTACTCAGGTCTGATTTATCAAGTAAGCATCCTGTTTTTAAAACATTTCTGGGAGTTTCTAGTAAAAGAGTTATTTTAATCCATTATCACATTCCTGGGGCCTCCCTTTAACTGTAGTACATTCATTCAGCCACTGGATGGAGAGATTTTCCTGTACTTTTGAACCTAGGGATTTGTATATACACAATTTTTAATCTTAATCTTAATACTTTGGTAATAAGAAGATTAACTATGGATCTCAGAATTCAGGTTCTCTTGGAACAAAAAGGGCTGGTTCTTTCTACTTACGCACATATTGTATCTACACGTACCATTTCTGACAACAATGGTACAAATGTTGCTTTTCTTGGAGGCTGTTGCACTTTAGGTGTGACTGTTCATGTGCAAATATATGTAGAACTTGTCACTGAACTCTAAACTCAGGGCTTACAAAACAACAGTCTCTTACATCCTATCAAGTGAACTGATTCTCTTTCTTTTTAAAAAATTTTTCCAATTTCATGCAAAGATAGTTTTCAGCATTTATCCTCAGCAAGCTTTTCAGTTCCACATTTTTCTACCTCCCTTTCTCCCCCCCCACCAAGGCAGCCAACAAATATTGTTGTTATTTGTGCACATACTGTGCTTAAAATATTTCCATATTAGTAATGTGAAAAAGGAATTAGAACTAATGGGGAAAAAATATTAGAAAGAAAGAAAAAACAAAAGAAGTTTTAAAAAGTGAATATAGGGGGCGGCTAGGTGTCGTAGTGGATAAAGCGCTGGCCTCGGAGTCAGGAGTACTTGGGTTCAAATCCGGTCTCAGACACTTAATAATTACCTAGCTGTGTGGCCTTGGGCAAGCCACTTAACCCCATTTGCCTTGCAAGTGAATATAGCATGCTTTGCTCTGCATTCGAACTCTACAGTTTTTCTCTAGATGTGGACAGCATATTCCATAATAGGTTTCTCAGGATTGTCCTTTGATCACTGAAATGCTGAGAGGAGCTGAGTCCATCATAGTTGATCATCTCACAATGTTGCTGCTAACATGGTTCTGCTCACTTCCCCCCAGCATCAGTTCAGGCAAGTCTTTTCAGGCTTTTCTAAAGTCCAGCCATTGAGTTGACTTTCTAACTAGTCTCATTAGCTTCACTAATCCTAAACTCCAGGCTTGAAGACTGACTTTGCAACAAAGTCAAGTGTAGTGTGACTCTATCACCTTTAACAGATACTCAGTCCCACAGTCAGTCAATAAATCTTAACCTCCTCATATAGACCAAAGCACTCTGCTAAACCCTGGGAATACAAAGAAAGGCAAAAGACAGTTCCTGAAGTCGGGGAAGACATATTACAATGATGTATGAACAAGTGATATAGGATGAATATAGGTAGGTACTAGAATTAAGGGGGATCTTGAAAGGCTTCCTGTAGAACAGGGGCAGAGAACCTCCAGTATGGTCTGGCACCTCCATGGCAACCACAAACAGAAATTCAATAAATCTAAAAACTATTTTAGGGGTGAATAAATTAAATATTTGATCAAATATATAGTATAAATATCCAAATGGCCCTTGGAAGGGGGCCCCTTCCCCCCCACAGTTGTGGAATTTTAACTGGGACTGGAAGAAGTCAAGGAAACCAGCAGGCAGAGACAAAGGAGAGAATGTATAGAGTTAGAAGATGGAGTTTCTTGCAAAAGATAGTAAGGAGATGTGAAGTATGAGGAAGTGATTTAAGATATAAGAAGACTGGAAAGGTCAGGGTGAGGGACAAATCATGAAGGGATCTTAAAAGCTAAACACAGGATTTTACATATGATCCTGGAAGTGATAAGAAGTCCATGGAGTTATTAAGTGGAGGGTTTGGAGGAAGGAAGGAGCAGTGACATGGTCAGACCTGCTCTTTAGAAAAAACAATTTGGCAGCTGAGTGGAAGATGGAATTGGAGAAGAGATACTTGGGGACTATTACTATCACTTGTAAACTGTTATAACTAGTAAATTATTACATTAGTCCACATGTGAGGAGATGAGAGTCTGCATAGGGTAGTGGCAATGTCAGATGAGAAAAGGGGATTTATGGGAAAATTTTATGAGGGCAACAGATTGGTTTTGTCAACAGATTGGATATGGGGTGAGGTAAGAGAGAGGGAAGAGTCAAGGAAAACACCTAGGTTGTAGCCTGGGAAGATGATGCCCTTGAAAGTACTAATACATAGTAATAATAATAAAGTTAAGAAGAGAGAAAGACTTAAGGGATACATAATGAATTCAGGTTTGGACATGTTTGGTTTAGGATGTCTACAGGACCTTTGAGGCAACATGGTAGTGCAAAGGATTGAGTTTCCCTGGAGTCAGGGAAATACCTCTTTCTGATACTTAGAGATATTGGTCTCAGATACCACTTGTGTGATCCTGGGCAAATCACCTAATCATGGTTGCCTCAATTTCCTCATCTGTAGAATGAGCTGGAGAACAGCAAACCGATGTAATATCTTTTCCAAGAAAACTCTAAATGAGATCATGAAGAGTCAGACATGACTGAAACTATTCACAGCAATAGCATGACATCTGTTTAATATGTTCAACAGGCAGTTGGAGATAGGAGTCTGGATATTAGGAAGTTAGAGACTAGGGAAGCAATAAAATGAAAAACTCCAGTATTTAAGGGGTTTCAAAATATTAGAGATCTAACTTTATTCAACTCTACAAGCAAAAGAATTAGGAAAAAACCTAGGATGATAGTCACAGAGAAGTTAGAAAGAGAGGAGGCTTGGAGGGAAAAATGACTTCACTCTTAGACATATTAAGTTAGAAATGTCAGTGAGAGATCCATTTTTGAGATCTCCAATAGGCAATTGGAGATTCAAGCCTGGAGGTCAGCAGAGAGGTTAAGGCAAGATAAGCAGATCTGAGAATTATCAACATATGAATGGCACTGAAATCCTTAGGAGTAGATGAGATCACCAAGCAAGCAGCAGAGAGAAAAGAGAAGAGAATGAAGGCTAAAACCCTGGGGGACATCCAGGGTTAGTGGGCATGACCTAATTGAAGATCCAATAAAGGAGATTGAGAAGGAAAAAGAACCTGGACAGAGTAGTGTCACAAAAACCTAGACAGGTGGGCCCGGATAGCTCAGTTGGTAGAGCATCAGACTTTTGGGGCGGCTAGGTGGCGCAGTGAATAGAGTACTGGCCTTGGAGTCAGGAGTCCTGGGTTCAAATCCGAGCTCAGACACTTAATAATTACCTAGCGGTGTGGCCTTGGGCAAGCCACTTTAACCCCATTGCCTTGCAAAATCTTAAAAAAAAAACCTAGACAGAAGAGAGTATTAAGAAGAACAATGTCCATGGTGGCAGAGAAATCAAGAAGGATCAGTAGGCCAGAATGGAATGGGAGCATTTGTGCATTTAGAAGGGTCTGCCTTAGCAAGGAGAAGAGCCACTCTATTATGTGAGACACAAGGGAAAGCAAACAGTAACAGAAGGCCTTTGGGTAATATGAGTTGGAGAGGAGGGGAGGAGAGAGTTCTTGGTAAATGACCTCAAATTTTTAAATGAAATATGAAGCACCTCTCATGGGGAATTTGAAGGATAAAAAGGTTTAGAAAAAATGTTCTGGTGAATAGGCTAGTGAGTCATTTAGTTGGAGGGAGGGGCAGAAAGGGTGTGTGTGTAAAAGGATTGACTTAAGGCAGTGATGGTCATTTGAGATTATGTAATAGAAATGTGCAGGGGACCTAGTAAGCAAAATTTGGCAGTTCCTTACAGTTTTATTTGGTACCACTAGAATAGGAGTGAAGGAAACAGAAGGTGGGAATAATCCAAGCCTGAGGCTCAACAGAGAAAGATTGTCAGTAGGATGATCAGGAGAAGAAGACTATGGGGTGTTGAAACTGTTTGCTAAGGGGTCAAAAGAAAGGAGAAAAAGCTAGGGTAATGGTCTGAGAAAGAACTAGGGGGTTGAGGGATTGGAAGTCACAATGAAGACAAACAAGAGTTTGGGGTTTCAAGGGAAAAGTGGAATGACAACAGATTATGATTCAGATAAGGAGATTTCAGAGTTCATAACAGGGAAGTGGAAAATTTGTGAATAATGACAAGACCAAGAGTATGAGTATCTCTGTGTGTAGCTGAAGCTGGGTAGAGAAATAGGCCATGGGAAATGATCAAATTGAAGAAGGAAGGAAGGGTTTTTGGGGAAGTATCAATATGTATATTCAAGTTCCCTAATTTGAAAAACTGTGAGCAAGAAATAAACTCAATGATAAAGTGGGGAAGTGACCTGGAGTTTGACAGACAATTGTCTGAATGGGGGCAGGAGATGACTGACCAGAGAAGAGAATGCTCTCAGGAGTCCCTGAAGCACAGCTTCAAACTAAACGGGGCAATTATGGTTGGCAAAGAAGAGCAAAACAGACCAATTGGCTCATCAATCATGGAGGGGCAACTTCTCTTCAAAGCTGAAAGTTGGATATCAATTGACTAGAAAATTAGAATCACAAGTCCTGGGGGGCTGGCTAGGTGGCACAGTGGATAAAGCACCAGCCCTGGAGTCAGGAGTACCTGGGTTCAAATCCAGTCTCAGACACTTAATAATTACCTAGCTGTGTGGCCTTGGGCAGGCCACTTAACCCCATTTGCCTTGTAAAAACCTAAAAAAAAAAAAATGGGTTGTAGGTCTGGGATTGTAACCATTATTCTCCTAGTTCTACTCACTTTTCTCTGTGCCAAGTTAGCCAGGGTTTTCCAGGTTCCTTTCTCTATTCCTTTTTGTTGTTGTTCATTTGTTTTGGTGGCATATAACTCTATAGGATCTCATTTGGGTTTTTCTCGATTAACAGAAGCAAACCAAGATAAAGTACTTGCCCTGGGTGACCCAACAAGTGTTTGAGATCACATTTGAACTCAGGTCCCTCTAATTCCAAGACCTAATACTCTATCCACTGACCCTGTTCACTATTCTTTAATATACAATACTTTTGCACATATTCATATGTCATAATTTATTTAATCATTTCCTAATAGATGGGGATCCTAACTATAGACTTTCTCCCCATTCTTTGAGGAATGATTAAAGACCCACAAGGACAGGGTTTGTATGATGAGTGGAAAAGTATTGATTAAGCATTTGTCAACCAGGCTATCGGATCTGTTTCTTCTTTAAGATTCCCATAGATATTCACTGAAATCTTTGTGGGGCAAAGAGACATGTTGGACAGCACCGGAAACTAGGCCTCTTTGGATATTCCTCTCTTTAGAAATGACCTGAGTATTGGATAATGTTAATAAAATTGTTTCTGGCAGACAACTAAGGTTTCTGGCCTAAACAGAGTATTGTATTAATATTTTTTTCTTCAACAACTTGTATCTATAACCTTTAGTATTGTGTCTAGTACGTAAGTGATTAATATATACTTTTTAATTAATTTATTCATTCATTCTGTCATTCATTTATTATTTGAATATAGTTCAGATATTAGGCCCATCATCCTATTATAGGCCTATCATAGGTCATATTTTTCCCCAATTAAAAAAAGATTCAGTAAATATTTAATATCCAATGCTAAGTTATTGGGGACACAAGAGAAAGACAAAAAACTTTGTCATCAGGTAGTTCACATAGAAGTGAGATCTAATTTTGCTTGTACAAAAACAGACTGCAACCTAGAGCCATTCTTGTGTGACAATTCTTGTGCTTGGGATAGATAGGCCAAGCAGAACAAAATCACCCCAAGTCAATTTTCTAAGGCAAATTCAATTGGGGAGTCCCTGGAATATAAAGTAGAAGAGAAGAAAGAGTGGGTTAGGTTGAAGAGGCATTCCTATGACATAGAGTAGTATATAACCAGTCTTGCCTTCTAGAGGCCTCTTATTTTAATGAATTATTCTTGCTTAATGAAATACATTTCATAAAAACACTTGTTTCTTTGATACCCTCTCAAGGTCAAAGTAGTTGCTCCACCCTACAATAATTATATCTCTTTTTCAGTCTATCTTCCTAGCATAAAGTCAGCTTCAAATTTTCTAGTTTTCCCACATGCAGCAGCAGCCAAAGCAACAGTGACCAATAGTCAGAGGGGACTGCTACAAAATCAGGGAGAAGTATGCAACTCTTTCTTTTTTTGGTTTATTTTTTACAAGGCAGTGGAGTTAAGTGACTTGTCCAAAGTCACACAGCTAGGTCATTATTAAGGTCAGGTCCTCCTGACTCCAGGGCCGGTGCTCTATCCACTGTGCCACCTAGCTGACCCATATCTCTTACATGCATACCTGAGATAACCAATGCATACATATTGCATCACCAGGCTATCCCTTCCAAGCCTCCTCTTTCCCTCCCTTAAAAAGGATGGGTCTAGAGAAGCCAATTTGGAATGTTTGTTGAAACAAGATGCCTGTGAATTCCCTTCTGCAGAACATGGCCTTTTCTCCCATGGACTTGAGCCCAGCTTCCCGACTTGGAGACAGTTTAGAGAGAGATTGGACCTCCCAGCTGTTGCATTAATCTCAGTATCATTCTGTGAAGGTGGTATAGAGGCAAGCAGGGGTGGTGGATTCCAGGAAGCTTCAGTGGGGTTTACAAGTTTTAGCAGGTGAAGAAGTGGTAGTTATCCTTAGGAACACAATTAGAGAAATGGATGCAAAAGAATGACCCATCTGCCTTAGGATTCCTTTAAATTACAGAAAATCTGTTGAATTCGAGAGTCTACGTATCCTCTGTGGATGGGGAGTTTTCACTGGGTCGGGGATCATGCCTATGTGTTCAGTAAGATAACAGTTTGCAGTTCTTAGAATCTGACCATAGCTTCTCTTTAACCTTCCCCAGACTCCGAAATGATTCTAGTTCTTCCCTTCTCCCCACCCCTGCATCCTACTTCATGGACTTTATGGATATTTCTCCTCCCCCTCTCCCCCCCTTCAGCATTCCTGGTCATTAGCTGTTCCACCTAAGGAATGGCAATTTGTTTTCATAGTTGGCTTCCAAAGATGGTGAATGAATTAATTGCTTACACCTGCCTTGACCTCTCTCAGCTGTCAGCTTCTGCAGCTCTGGAGCCCCAAGGTCAGAGTTTGAAGACTTTCCTGGCCCAAGTCCTCTTGTCACTTGTTACACCCTGAGATTTTAATTCCAGACATATGTACAAGGACATGCCAACCAGTTGCAGGTTAATTCCCCAAAGCATTTACTGTCATCTACTGGGTGGACAGTGATGAACTAATTAGTTTCCTAAAGTCTATCTCCTTTAAATTATGAAGTAGGCAAATTATGAAGGATCAACTTGGATTTCATGAAGATTGTCTTTTGTTCCAAATGCCAAAACCTAGACTCCCTAGAGCAGGGAGAGGTAGGGTAGGAGACAATCAAATGTCTCTCTCCTTCAAGGGTGATAGAGTTAGTCAAAGGGCCTGGGTTCTAATCCTGATGCTGCTTTTTCAATTATGACAACACTCACTAAATTCTAGTTTCCAGTTCATGTTGCCCTTTGGATTTTAAGTGACCTTTTTTTTCCTTTCTCCATCTACCTCCAAGGATAGGGCTCCATACACAGCAAGCACTCAGTTATCATCATCTAATGGACTGGGAGGTTATAAATGCACACTATGTTCAGAGGTGATTCAAAGGACCTTTCTCCAAAATTTCAAATAATTAAACCTGGTTTGCCTATAAATCAAGTCTTGAGACAGATTCTCCCTCACAGAGAGGGAAGAACCTGAGACTGAAACTCCTAAAGTCTGGATTCCAACTGCAGCCTGCTTTCCTGAGTACTATCTCATCTCAGCTCCCCCGATAAGTCACCCAGTGGCCAGAACACTGGACCTGGAGTCAGGAAGACTTGAGTATAAATCCAACCTCAGACATTTACTAGCTGTGTGATTCTAAGTCTCTTAGTCTCTATCTGCTTCCAGTTGCTCAACTGTAAAATGGAGCAAGGGTTGTTGTGAGAATTAAATGAGATGTTTTTAAATTACTTGGAACATAGAAAGAATTTAATAAGTACTTATTTCCTTCCTTATTTCTGCACGATATAAGATATAAACCTTCCTCCAATTCCCTCTTCCTCTGGAAATGCATCTAAGAGTTGGACAGGATCTTAGTGGTCTTTTAACACAAGATCCCTTTTATAAAATCTTACTATTTCTTCCTGTGACATTACCATTCATCCTATCTCCCATGTTCTTAGCTTCTGTAGTATCTCTCTCTCTTCTCCCTCATTTCTTATTCCAACCAATTACCAAGACTTGCCCACTTTAGCTCTCTACCTCCAGTCCCATAGTCATTACCTTAGTACAGCTCCTCCCCCCAAGACTTGCAAGACAGCCCCCAGTGTCTTTCCACTTCTTCTCTTTCCTCACCTGATCCTTCCTTTTTACCCTAACCAGACTAGTATTCTTTATGCATGCATTGGGACGTGTCTCTTTGATTCAATTAACTCCTGTGACTCTAACCTCCATTCCTTGACTTGCAAGGTCCTTTGGAATCTGTCTCCACCTCACTTTTCCAGCCTCTCTGACCTCTACCAACCATTCAAACTGGGTCACTCCATACCAACGTGGCAGTTTGTTTTGCTTGACTGTGCATATCTGTAACAAGGAGTTTTATCTTCTTTTTCTAGTGGAGGGGAAGGTAGATAAGAGGAGGGAGGGGTATCAAGGGATATTTGTTGTTAAAAAGAAAGAAAAAGAAAAGATAAAGAATTCATTGAATAATTTTTAATGAACAGAAAAATAAAGGATAGCTAGAAAGCAGATAAGCATAACAGCTTTGAAAGCTATATTATATATTTTTTCTTTTTAATGTTAATTCTATTTTTTCCAATTACAAACAAAGATAGTTTTCAACATTCATCTTTTTGTAACCTTTTGAGTTCCAAATCTTTCTACTACACTCCATTCCCACCCCTCTCTCCTTGGTAGCAAATTATAGATATAAGTTGCTCATGTACAATTGTGTTAACATATTTCCATATAAGTCATATGTTGAAAAAAGGAATTAGAATTAAAGGGGGGAAAGCCATGGGAAAGAGAGATAAAACATAAAAGAAATATTTTAAAATGATCATAGTATGGTCTGCATTGCTGTTTTTTCCATTTTATTTTATTTTTCCCAATTACATGCAAAGATGGTTTTCAGTATTCATCCTTTTGTGAGCTATTGATTTCCACTTGTTTCTACCACCCTCCCTTCCCTCCCATGGTATTGAACAATCCGATATAGGTTGAACATGTATAATTATGTTTAACATATTTCCATTAGTCATGTTGTGAAAGAGGAATTAGAACTAAGGGGTGGGGGAGAAGCTTAAGGAAATAAAAGAAAAAACATAAAGAAAAATTTTAAAAGTGAACATAGTATGCTTTGTTCTACATTCAGACTCCATAGTTTTCCTCTGAATATGCTTGACATTTTTCATAACAGGTTTCTCAGGATTATCCCTGATCACCACTGCTGAGAGGAGCTTCATCCATCATAGTTAATCATCTCACAATGTTGCTGTTAATGTGTACAATGTTCTCCTGGTTTTGCTCACCTCACCTAATGTCAGTTCATGCACGTCTTTCTAAGCTTTTCTGAAATCTGTCCATGATTGCTTATAGACCAATAGTGTTCCATCACATTCATATACAATAACTTGAGAGCCATTACCCAGTTGATGGGCATTGCCCTCAATTTCCAATTCTTTGCCACTACAAAAAGAACTATTACAAATATTTTTGTACATGTGAATCTTTCCCCCTTTTTTATGATCTCTTTGGGATATAGACCTAGGGGTGGTATTGCTGGATCAAAAGTATGCATAGTTTTATTGCCCTTTAGCTGTAGTTCCAAGTCAGTGGGAAGCTCTTAGCCACATATCATATGTATTTTTTTTTTTAGGTTTTTGCAAGGCAAATGTGGTTAAGTGGCTTGCCCAAGGCCACAGAGCTAGGTAATTATTAAGTGTCTGAGACTGGATTTGAACCCAGGTACTCCTGACTCCAGGGCCGGTGCTTTATCCACTAGGCCACCTAGCCGCCCCTCAATCCTCTTTTTTTGTTTTTTTTTTTAATTTGTTGTTTGTTAAATTCAGAATTTTTAAAAATAAAATTACCCCCCCCCAGTTTTATTACAACCTGACTCTTAAATGTACCTATAATTTCTACCTCCTTTCTTTTCTTTACTGTTTCCCATGCCTAAAATGTCTCCCTATATTCTTTACTCCTACCAAATGCCAGTCAACAGCAAGGCATAGAGGAAAAAACTCTGTCACTGGAGACAGATGACTTAGTTTTAAATCCTGTCTCTGAAGTTCATCATTTTTGTGACTGGGGGAGAATTATTTAACCTGTATTTGCCTCATATGTAGACTGAAATAGTTGGAGTAGATGCTTCAGGTCCTATTTGGTTTGAGATCTATGATTCTATGAGCCATCCTTTAAAGCCCATCTCTAGATGAAAGAAAGTGGGAGAGATTAAAAAAAAAGGAAAGGAAAGGAAAAAGAGAAAGAAAAAGGGGGGGAGGTAAGGAGGAGGAAAACAGAAGAGAAGAAAGAGGAATGGGAGATTGATGGCACATTAGGGATGGAGTAGGGTGGGGACATGAATACTTTCCTGGTCATGGGGTTCCAAGTCTGTGGACACATGGGCAGAGATTCATGCTGCATTCTTTGAGTACTCTATGCCCAAGAGCCAGTAGAAGAACTCTATGGATGACCCTAAAGGCCCACACAGAGTAAGATTACATCTTAAGGAGATGCCCTTTGATATGGTGGGTTAACTTGGAGAAAATTTCACCTGAGCCATTATGTGAGGTTATGAAACAGGTATGTTTGGGAAGAATTTAGCTAATTCTGTGTATGTCCATGGAAATGAAAAACACTTCCCCAGAGTCCACCACCAACACTGACATTATGAAATTGGGAGATCATGAGACTGCTACATTCAGAAAAACATCTGGAAGTGGAGAATAAGGAAGATGAATTTGATTTCTTCTGGTATCCTCCATCTTGACTCTAAGACAGACACTGGGGTTGTAGCTTTTTGTTCTTCCCTTGAGGAAGACTATGATAAGCTGCTGAGTTATAACTGCTGAGGTCCATGAAGATGTTTAAGGATAATCAATGATGGTTGACATAACCCAAGAGCCCCTCAGAGACTTTTCACCTTCTTTCCTGACTCTGAATTGGGAAAAGACATTGCACCCCTAGCTGAATAATCCTTCAAAAGTTTCTCTCCCTCCTTCCCTTCTGCCACTCCCCCTCCGCAATGAGAGGAAGAATCCAAACAGAAAAGCCATTTCCAGCTTCTACAGTTAGAAACACCTGTTGCTGGTCACTTTATTTCAACAAACTATACCCTCTCCACCCTGTAAACTCCTCTTTCTATGAAAAAAACTAGTAACCACCAGCACTTATTGTGCTATCAATACATCTATCATCCTGGATAGAGATGGGAGAAACTGGTCCATCTGGGAAATGGAGATAAACATCTGCCTCTTGTGAGAGGTTCTGGGAGGAGAAGGCAAAATCCCCAGGGGAATTTATTTTTGGTCATTCTCTCATTGTTCATTAACCAACTGGAAGTTGATTTATAGAAAAGACTATAAATAGAGAGAAGGATTAACAACCTTAAACAAATTAAAAAGTCACTTAGACTAGACAAGATGAGCCCTTTGGGGCAAATAGGAGCCTACAGGTTGACAAAAGAGGAGAATGGATTGCTTTCCAGTTGCATTCCCCTTTGTATTTCTTTGTTGGGTACTGACTTTGCTCCCCTATACTCATTTCCATCTCCAACAGATTAGTGGTGAAGATATTTGCAAAGCAAAGAATCCCCCCAATCTTCTTCACTCAGCACTGTCCTGTTTATACCGCCCCACTGGCATTTGCATAGTTGTGTCCCTCTATGTTACATAAAGAGGCTACCTCCTAAGGAGTTTTATTATTCTCTCAAGTGGATGTCAGAAACTTTGACTTATATTTTACTTAAATGGGAGGAGGTGTAAATAAGTGAAGGGAGACCTTAAACTTTTTTACATATTTACTAAGACCTTGATTTGGATATGACTTTAGGGCTCTGAATTCAATATAACTCAGATCTATTTTAGTATCTGTCCCAAGGAGTTTAATAACCACTAATGAAAGAATCTCATTATAATTTGACCTCAACATCGATATATATAAAAATGACCCCCTCCTCAGTGAAAGTTTTCTCTAATTTATAAGTACTGAGATACTATGAAATTAATAGTGATATATATGTGTAAATGTGTGATTATATATGTGTATATTTAATATAAAATGACTCTTCCCCTACTCAATGAAAATTGTCTTTGTTATTTTTAAAAGTACGGTGATACTATGAAATTAACAGTGGGATATATATGCATGTGTGTGTATATTTTTATATATCTAATATCTACATGTAAAATTACCCTCCCCTACTCAGTGAAAATTATCTGTTGTTTCTATAAGTACTAAAATACTCTAAAATTTATAAGATAAAGGGCGGCTAGGAGGCGCAGTGGATAGAGCACTGGAATCAGGAGTACCTGAGTTCAAATGTGGCCTCAGACACTTAATAATTACCTAGCTGTGTGGCCTAAACTACTTAATCCCATTGTCTTGCAAAAAAAAAAAAACAACCTAAAAAAAAAAGAAAGAAAATTTATAAGACAAGGCTCCAGAGGGGCACTTCCTTGTCCAATAAATCAACCACAAAGTTGCAAGCATAATAAAGCAGGTAGAGCCAATAGCCAGGAACAGGGAAGGGTATGAAATGTTCATTAGCCTCAGGGTGCTTTTGTTATTTCATGACATGGGAGCCTGGAAGTTTCCTGGAAACAGTAACTTGGTATAAGATACAACTTCTTGGGTTCAGCAGCATCAGTTTTGAAGTTGAGAATAACAATTGATTTCTGGGACTTAGATGAAAAGATCTGGGACTTTTAGTTTGTTTTTATTTTTTGTTTTTTGCAAGGCAATGGGATTAAGTGACTAGCCCGAGGGCACACAGCTAGGTAATTATTAAGTGTCTGAGGCTGGCTTTGAACTCAGGTACTCCTGACTCTAGGGCCAGTGCTCTATCCATTGTGCCACCTAGCTGTCCCCAAGATCAGGGACTTTTATATGGTTCTACCATTTAGAATGACGTGGATTGGTTCTACAAGAGAGATTATTTAGAGGCAAAATTGTTGAATTTCACTTCACTGAAAACCCAATTTCATGTTCATCTTCCCAAAACACAGGTCTGACTATGAACATCAACTCTGCAGCCTGGAATGGAAAGCCCTTCCCAGTCTAGTTCCAAGCTACCTACTCAGTCTCATGTAAGACTGCTTTCCACTCTGCCACTAATTGTATTTGAAAGAAAACAAGGACCTAGAAACTGGACTGCATGAGGCAAAGTACAAAGTAAAAATGAGAATGACATGTTGAGGTTGGGTTGGTCTCATTAGTCTGACTAGAAATAGGGGGAATAATGAGGAATGGTGACTGAAAAGTGGGGGGGGGATCCTCTGGGAGCCAGATTTAGTCTACCTAGCAAAAGAGTTTGGAGCTTTTAGCTAAAATACTCTGCTTCCCTAAAAAATAAATAATAATAATCCAAACAAATCTCAGCATTCATGAGTTTGAGTCATGAACACTCTAAGTTTCATTTTGTAATTTTGGTGATTTGCATGGTTATTTGAACTGATTCTAGCCAAGGGAAGGATTCAATTTCATGATTCTATTTGCACAAAATATTGACAGGTTCGTTGAGCTGTATCATAAGAAAAATGGACTTTACCTACTGTTCTGCTCAGTCGGGGTTTTGGGGATGATTAAGGCATGAGTCAGCATCCCTTCCTGACCCAGCAATACTGGGCCAGATTACTGCCTCTTAAGTACCATTGCCCAGAATTTTACAGCTGGGTCAACAGAATGCTTTTAAATATTCCAGTCTCCTAAAACAAAAATTGTTTGGTTACTGAGCATTCCCCGCTCCCTTCCCTATTAGCTTTCCACGACAGAAGTTTTTTCTGCAGAAGACCAGGATGTATCTGATACCTCCTTGAGTGTAGTTACTTGGTGTGCCTTCCCCACAGGCCACCTCCATCATTCCTTCCATTGTTTAACCCCTCTCTAGGCTCAAACCTCAGCCTTTTGACCTGCAAACATGTGAGGGTTTTTTTTTTTCAATACCTTTGGCATTAATGATACAATGCATCTTAATGGCACCTTTCTTCCTTGGATAACCAGGTATGGTATAAATACTAATTACCCTGCCCCACACCCTGCTGAGGCAGGATGGCATCATGGGGAATGAGGAAACCTGGGTCTAGCCAAGTAAGATCACATGCCAGAAGCTCCTAATCTTTTAGTGGCAGAGTCAGCATGGGATTGGTTGTGTCTCTCAGCTAGTTTTATCTGATAATGGTCTTAAGAGTGAAAAGAGGCTAAATGAGTGAGGGAACAGTTCTCTTACCAACCTCCCCAACTCTCTTCCTCCATCCCTCACCACATGCACACACTACACTAACTCAGAGCCTTAAGAAGATGTTCCATTGGAGAGGGATTGGGCAAATGGGAGGAGAATTTTATTCTTTCATAAACTGAAGAGGGTCTAATACAATTTTATTCTTTTTCAACAAGGTGATTGAAAGTCTCGGGCACTGTGATGCTGTCCAACAGGGGCTATTATCATCCTTTGACTTGTCCAGACCCAGAAACAGATAATGATAGCAACTTGACTTTAGAAAAATCGCAAATTTCTAAAATAGTGTCTTATCCCATGCATGGTCTAGCCATGGGCTATATTCTTCCAGAGGCTAAGGTGCCTTATATCTTTTGATGTATAATTGTCTCTACATCCTTGTTTCAGTTTTTTCTAGTTCCAAAGAATCCTCACTTAATGGAATGATATCTCTTGCTTTAGGCAGAAGGAACTCTTTGAACAAGGATTCAATAGCCTTTGGGATAACTCACTGCCCAAGAATTCCATACATCCCCAGCAGCAGTCTCATATCTTAAAGTATCTATATTGTGTCTCTGATCTAGCCTTGCTCCTTACTTTGTGGCTTTCCAAGTCACTGTGTTGGGTAATTGGGGGAATAGGATGCTTGGGAAATGTTCTCTCTAACCATTGAGAATAACATCAAGGAAGATTACTATGATATCTTACTATAGAGGTGTTTAATATCCACTGGCAGTATCCCAAAGTGGGGATAGAAGCAGATTAAAATGTAATAGGGAAATATTAAACAAAATACATGAAAATATAATAGAACAGAAAATGGTCATGTGTGTTTTTTAAGTCAATATATGGTCAGTCAGAATTTTTGTGTCCAGGTCAGTGGCTTTCATTTTGATTTGAATTTGATATCACAGTCTTAACTTCCTATTTCTTGGTGGTCCCATCAGTGACAATCTTTTGTAGCATGCAGAATACTATACCTAGAAACAGAGACCTGGACTAGAATCCTGCCTTAGACACTTAATAGCTAGGCAAGTCATGCCTCCCTGGGCTTCATTTTCCTCAGCTATAAAGTAAGGAGTTTGTCTCAGTGACTTCTAAGGCCCTTTCTAGCTGTCCCTATGGATAAAGGAGATGATTTCTGTGTTATGGGAAAAGAGCAGTTGGCACTGCAACCCTGGTACTTATTAGCTTATTAGCCATATGACAACATATTGTGCCATCTGACTGTAGACAAGTCCTATAATCTCTCTGAAACTTGGTTTTCTCATATACAAAAGAGAAGCAATAACTCCTCCTACCTACCTATCTACCTCAAAAGCATACAGCGGGGCGGCTAGGTGGCGCAGTGGATAGAGCACTGGCCTTGGAGTCAGGAGTACCTGAGTTCAAATCCAGCCTCAGACACTTTAATAATTACCTAGCCGTTTGGCCTTGGGCAAGCCACTTAACCCCATTGCCTTGAAAAATCTAAAAAAAAAAAAGTACACAGTGGACAAAGCCTTTTGAAAACTAAAAAATCCTATAGATATATGAACTATTCTTTTGTCTTTGTGGGTATTAAAATGTCTCTGCTGTTTTACTCCCTTGGAATTAGAGTATTTTAGTGAAAAGAGAGTTGGATTTGTAATGAGGGGAACTGAGTTCAAATCCTAGCAATACTACTTACTCTGAGACTATGGAAAAGTGACCTCACCTCTTTGGGCCTCAGTTAACTCATTTGTAAATGAAAGGGTGGGACTAGATTTACTTAACAATCCTGCCTAATTCTAAACCTATGACCTACAGTGATACAATGACTTTGAAGAGGATATTCTGGTAATAGCACTCCATGATTTCTGGACTAAACCTTGGATGACTGAGAGGTTGGCTTATTTTATATGCTCCTATCTACTCAGTATTAGAATCTCTCTCCTCTCTCTCTCTCTCTCTCTCTCTCTCTCTCTCTCCTACACACACACAAAAATCAGGAGACCTGGGATCTAGTGTTGACTGTTGACTCTATCACAGATTGTCTGATTGACCCTGGGCAAGTCATTAGACTCTGAGTATTTTAAGTAACCCTTAATTGCAGAAAAGATGCTTATCTACATTAATAGAGGGAACTTCCTCATCCTTTATCAGTGAAATCACCTAGGCCTTGTCTCTATCCCTACATGTATCAAAGTTTTAAGATCTAAAAACCATTTGACAAACTTCATTTCATTTGCCCTTCCCAACTCCTCTTACAGATGAAAAAACTGAGGTTCAGCAAGGTTAAGTGATAGGACCAGAGTCACATAGCTGGTATCTGATGTGAGATTTAAACCTAGGCTTTTCTGACTGTAGATCTGGAGGTCTCCAAACAAAAAGTTGGATAGCAAAGGGGATTCTTGTTTGGGTACCAAATCTCTGAGATCCCTTTCTTCTCAGCGATTTTAGGTAAACTCTTGATTGTTCTCCTTATTTGTAAAATGAAGAACTTGGTCTATAGCAGCATGACCTCATGGAGAAAGAAATAGATTTGGAGTCCCAGAAATTGGGTATGGCTTTGTTCACTGAGTGACTTTGTGAAAGTCACCATTTCTCGAAATCTTAACTATCTTCATGTGAGAAATGAGAATTTGATCAGATGATGACTAAAGATGGTAAGGCGGTATCAGTGAAATTTCATTTGGACAAAAGCATCTCTTTCTCCAGTCTTTTGGTATATATGTACTGTGGTAGCTCTGGTGAGCTTACAGAGGCTGACAGTGCAATCATTATTGGAAGATGGAAGCTCACCAGACAAGGACAGCAGAGGCTAGTACCAACTAAGGAGTCTAGAGGTGGGGAGGTAGCAAGCAGAGGTAATAGTCATGAGAGAGGAGCTAACAATCTTTTCAGTGATTCCAGGCCAGGCAGGGAGAACTAAGAATCCTTGGAGCTCTTTTATGTTCTATGTTCCGAGATGTGGGAACAAAGCCAATGTGCTACCGATTCTGAGAAAAAGAGGACAGAGGTAGAGACTAGTAAATTATAAATCAGTTGGCTTTACCCCAGAAGCTCTAGATTATCAATAGATAATGAGTTATGTCAAGATAAGCTTTGCATGTAGGCAGAGAGCATAAACAAAGTGGAACAATTTATTTCAAAGGCACAAAGTCCCTGTTTCCAAAACTTTTCCTTTTATGTGTTCCTTTTGCTGATGAATTCCTGGATCAGCCGTGGTTTCCAGCATTTTCTGTAATAAAAAAAATTTCATATATTGTCCCTATGTTAGCAATTACACTGTTTGAGAAAATACCTGATGAAAAAAATAACTTAATGGTCTTGGATTTTATATATGTATATATATATAAATATATATGTATATATATATACACACAGAGAGAGAGAGAGAGAGAGAGAGAGATTATTGAGCCAAGCACCATGTTTGATTCTGGGATAAAAGATCAAAAAATGGACGCTTCCTGCCTTCAAGGGGTTGATATTCGACAGAGATGAAAAAAGGTATAAAATTAATACAAAAAAATTAGGTAGATGTGATGGTGTGAATGGGGGGAGTCAGAAAGGCTTGTAGGAGATAGCACTTAGGAATGAGGGAAGTCAGAATTCTAAGGGAGGGGGTAGGTGAGGAAGAACATCTTCCTCACCTGGGGAGGATGACCTGAGCCAATGTGAGAGACAGGAGGTTGTAGGTGAAAATCAAGTTTGGAGGTAATATAGAGTAGTGAGGAGTAATGTACCCAGTCTAATAGACTTCAGTGCCAACATATTTTGGAACAGGTCATCCCCTATGACTTAGCAATATCAATTTAGCAGCCATGTGGAATAGAGATAAGAGAAGGAAGACACTGGTTTGGGGTAGGATTAAGTGCCTTGCCCAGGAACACACAGGTAATAAGGATCTGAAGCTAGATTTGAATTCAGGTAATCCTAACTCTAGGATAGATCTAGGAATCTATCCACTTTGCTACCTGCCCCTGGATTCAGTTCTGAAACCCACTCCATAGGAGTGTTTAGCAGACATATCCATTCCCATGCTGAATGTGAAGGCCCTAGTACCTAACATATAGAATGAGTGGAAGAGCACTTTCCTTGCGGTAGGGTCTACTCAAGACCTTGAGGAATCAGCCTCCATATTTGTCTCCACCCACTTTGATGCCTCACAGATTAATCATCATCAAATTCTCCTGACTCCTTTAGCATGACACCTATTGCCCCATGGATATTTGGAGGAGCCCACATCTGTCTATAAAAAGCCAGGGCTAGGAGGAGTCTGTGCAGTATTCATCTCATCTCACTCCTGAGGAACAGACCAAACAGAATCATGCTGGGAGGTTTAGGAAAGCTTGCTGCAGAGGGTCTGGCTCACCGGGCTGAGAATGCTACTGAAGGAGCAGGTGAGTCACATTACACCTGAAAGTACCTCCATCTGAAAGGGGCAGGGGGAGAAGAGGCAAGAGGGCAGTTTAGGGAGTCTGAGGCTCTGGGGCTACTTCCACAGAGAGAGTTTTGTCAGGGTCATCTAGAAGAGGCCACAAACATGACTCTAATTGTCTGGGATGAGAGCTTTATGGGTGTGGGTTTGACATTTTGTTATCTTCCCTTTATTCTACTGCAATGGAAGAAAAGGCACTAGCAACGAATTCTCTATCTACATCTCTCCTACTTTACTCAATTATTACAAGAGAACAAAAAACAAATCATAGAGTATCCTTTCTAGTCTACTTCCTAGAGCTATGTTGGGAAGAGGAAAGGGGGAGTTACGTCAAGTAGGACTAAAATTGCCCTTCCGGTTACTCTGTAGAGGTCTTGTTCTTCCTGGGGAAATGATGGTTTTAGGAAAGACTAGGCCAGTTCAGTTGGTCTCAACCGAAGGAATTCTCTAATTCCCTCCATTCCTCCAACTCTCCTCTCATCTGGTGGGTGTTGCGAGACTGAAGATAATCATTAAAAGCTCCAAAAGGTGGAAGTTTTTGTGAGACTAATTGTAGGACCTGATCAGACTGGCCTCTGGTTGCCACACAAACCTGTTCAACAACAATGCCTGCTGGGGATGCTTTGGTTAATTGGGAACTTGGGACCTGGAAGAAGGAACCACATTGTTAGGGGAGGCACCTGAGTTTGACTGATCTTAAGAGTGCCTAAAAGTTGAACCCAAGGTGACCATCAATGAGTCAAGGATAGACCAAGAAGAGCACCTGATTATCTTTGGACCTTTGATTTCTGGAATGATGGTCCATGGGAGAGCTCTGGGAGCTAAGAGATCTGGTTCTTAGAGCCTCCTAGCTGCAAGACCTTGGGCAAAACACCAGACTAGAAGAAAAGGGGTTGATGGAGGTGATTGCTGCAACCTGTGAATAGCTAAGAATCTGTGAGATAATCATAATAATAGTTCACATTTCATATACCCTATTCATACAATATTTCCCTCATATTAATCAAGGAGGGTGACACTTAAATCCTTTAATAGCTATAAAAGATGACAGACAAGTTGTAAAATGGACTTCCCAAAAATCTTTGATACTCATTGTATTTAAAAAACAATCCTTTCTGCTAATTTTGTAAACAGATATCCAAAAGGATTTTATTTTTACCTTGAAGGAAGTTTTAAGGATTTGTATGTGAAGTTATGACCGATATTCTTCCTATCCCTTCATTGGCCTCAATAACAAATAACTATGAATATTTGAACAAATTAAAAAATGAATTGACAAGATAAATAAAAAGTCATCCTCTATATTAGAACTCAAAGAGGCTGTAAAGGAAGGATCTTATGAAACAGAAAGTCTATTACTGACAGATATTAAACTAGAAAGCTCAGAGATGCTTCTTCAAATCGACAAATGGATTTCAGATGGAAGAGCTTTGAAGTGAACAGACAATCAAATTTCTCTTCGATCCGTCTTTCATTGCTTTTTATAGGGTGTTTTATTGGGGGGAATACTGAGATTTGGGTTGTAAAGGTACAGATTTCCTTCTCCTAAAATTCAGGAGTTAATAAGCTTAGTCTTTGTGCTAAGGACTAAAGATACAAAGAAAGGTGCTGAAAAAGAGTTCCTGTCCTCAAGAAGCTCAAATTTAAAGGGAAAGACAACATGCAAACAACGTATAAACAACTATGAACAGATAGATATACAGGATTAAAGAGAGAGAATCAGCGGACAGAAAGCACTAGTATTAAAGAGGGGCCAGTGGTGGGTAATGGGAAGGATTCTTAGAGAAATTGGGATCAAACTGTGCTTTAAAGTCAGCCAAGGGAAAGAGAGAATTCCAGGCCAGTGAAAATACCTCAAGTCAGAAGATGGAATCTCTTGTCCCATCTGTTCTTTCATGAAGTTCAGCTATTAAAAGATGTAGATGAAAAATGGAGCAGTCATTTTCTCTAGATTTTTCCTGGCCCCCATTAGTATTACAGAAATTCCAAGTGTATAAGTGACCAGTCTTCCATTTCTATCCTTTCTGGTCTATTCATCTTATTTTATCACAGATTCTTAGAATTGGAATAAACCTCAGATACCAATCATCTTGTTGAGTCTGTACCTGAACCACAATCCTTTCTATATCATCTATATCCTTGATAAATGCTCATCCTTTCTTTGTTTGAAGATCTCCAGAGAGAGATGGTCTTTCCCCTCTTTCTCCCAAGGCAGCCCAGGATGTTTTTGGATAGGTCCCAAAGTTAGAAAGGTTTTTCCAAGTCTAAATTTGCCTCTGGCCAACTTCTCCTTACTCCCCTGTTCTATGGAGAGATATAAGTGAATGGGGGAGGCAGCAAGAAGAATAAATAGTAAAATTCGTGCTTTAGGTTCGATTTAGGTGTTTTTTAAAACCAATTTAAATATCAATTCTTGGATCCTGCCTAATAATAAATAAACAGAAGTGACTGAGAACTTGAAATTCAAGATATACACCATTCTCCGACTGCCCACAATTCTGCCTCTGTACTTCTTAAGAGAAATTAGAGAAGCTCATCTATCCCTGATATCAGAGTGATACTTTACATTATTTAGTGCTATAATGTTTATAAAGCTTTTCTTTGAGCAAATTTAACAATTTGTCAAATTTTATAATATATATTTTCCTTGGGTGGGTATTTATTCTCATTTTGGAAAAGGGAAAACTGAGGCTCAGATGTCTTGCTGAACCAGGGTACACCTTTAGGATCATTAAAGTTCTGGAATCATGAAACATTAAAGTTCCAGGCACCAGGAAAACAATTTATAATTTAAAATCAATTATGTAAAAAGAAACAGTTTTGAAAGACTTAGCACAATACAAGGATTGATCTTCTTCCATAGAATTGATGAAGAATGTTACCCACCTTCTGAAAGAAGAAGAGGGGTTAAGGGATAAATATTATTCAGTCAACTCGAATTTATTAAGTAGCAGAAACTATGTAACAGCCACTGTGCTAAGTGCATAGAGAAACAAAGAAAGGCTTACAGTCCATCAAGAAAGACAATATGCAAACAATGATGGACAAACAAGATATAGACAGGATAAATTAGGGGCAGTCTGAAAAGGAAGGCTCAAAAATTAAAGGAAGACTAAGCAAGTCTTCTTGGAGATAGTGGGACTTTAACTGAGACTTGAGATATCAGTAGTTTTTTCTCTGGGTGTGGATGATATTTTCATCCCAATTCTTTTAGAATTGTCTTGGATCCTTGCAGTGCTGAGAAGAGCAAGGTCTACCATAATTAGATCTCTAATATTTTGACATTGGAGTTCTAAATTTAATTCATTATTTTCTTATATCTATTTACCTGTGTTTAATCTCTAACCTCTTAATCTCCAGACTTCTATCACCAACAGCCTATTGGACACATTGAACCAGATATCCCATAGATATCTTAAACTCAACATGACCAAAACGGAATTCCTTGTTTTTTCCCCTACACGTGTACCTCCCCAACTTTAGAGTTTTAGTATGGACTAGTATTGTCAGGGGTTTCAATATTCTTTCAGTCCTCATCCCCATTATAATACAGTAGCACTGGCTGCTTTACTCTTACCTCTTGACCCTAAGTATCATTTTCACTGCCTGTCCCTCACATCTGGAATTTTTTCCTTGCCTAGTCTTCTTGAATCCCTTCAAGTCTGTTAAAATCCTACCTTCTACAAGAAACTTTCATCTTCTCCTCAGTACTCATACTTTCTGCTGATTACCTTCAATTTATCCTTTATATGTTTTATCAGTTGATAAAAGTGTTTATGTACATATAGATAGATGCAAGTATGTATATATACCAGACAAACCTTGTTTGTATAATAACTATTTGCATGTCATCTTTCCCATTAGATTATGAATTCCTTGAGAGTAGGAACTATCTTTTGCTTATCTTTTGCCATTACTTATCATTGTGCCCAATACATAGTTGGTATTTAATAAAGACTTACTGACTCACTAGCTTTTTCAATAAATGGACTTATTTGTGAATTAATCACATTGAATTAGTCTAAAATTAGAGTTGGAAACAAAAGACCTATAAAAATCTTTCCCTGGGAGGTTATTTATATTACATAATATATATTTAATATATTATTCACATTTATTTACTTATGTGTAATTGAACATATTATAATAAGCTTAGGGTTATGCAAAATTGTGGGAATTTATTAACACTTATTTCTGTTTTGTGCTCTCCTTTCTAGTCCACATGGCTGAAGAAGTGGTCAAGGAAGTGGTCAAGGAAGTAGTGGATCATGCTAAAATAGCTGGTGGGAAAGGTATGAAAAATTCTAAACTAGAGAATTTAAGAGTAAACAAAGTCAAATATGAGATAGCAAGGCTAAAGTGGGCTCCTAAAGTCAAATTCTCTTTTCTTCTCAATGGTACCAGCCTTTATTTTGGAGTAATTTTTCTTTTCTTGTTATTCATATCCATGATATTTAAGTCTTTTTTTTTTATAGCCAGAGAGCATGTTACTTAGAAAAATCAATCAGAAAAAAACATACCAGAGAGACAGGCAAATTATATAAGCTTATTTACTTACAATCTACCATAAGACTAAATAGAAGGACTTTGAAGGACAAAAGGATGGAAACAAGGTTGACTTCTCATTGCTGTCTTGGATTCCATTTGGTAAAGAAAAAAAAATCAAGTTAACAGCATCATTTCAGATTAATAGACAATTTGTGGAGTATAATTCATAGGGAACCCACTAGGTCTTATACCATACTACATATAAGAGACTGAACAATATTCATTTATTCATATCTTCTTCTCTTTATCATCAAAAGTTGTTGAAAATGTTATGAAAGCTGCAAAGGAAACTGAAGAAAAAGCTCTAAAGGAGGTGACCAGCACAGTGACCAACACAATAATGCATGCCACTGAAGGATTAAACAAGTTAGGACAATGATCAGCATCACCATCACAGTCTGAGCACAATAAAAAGCATGTGATTTCCATTTTGACTACTGGATTCATTACTTATCATTGGCAAAGAAATTAAGAGAAAGTCTTTTCCTCCCTAATAACAACTCATGGTACAGCAGGAAGAGGACCTGGTTTAAATATTTATGTTTCCACTAAATTTGTGACTTTGGGAGGGCTGGGCAGGATGGTCCCTGAGTTCCCTTTTAGCTATAAATCTATGTACCTCTGAACTCCTATGCATTTGGCCTTCTATGTATTGAAAGTAGGGCAACAGTTTGACGGTGTACAAACAAGTGATTGTGTTTCCCTCCTAGAGAAGTCTTTCTCATATAACTCCTTAAGATTTTCTAGCATAGATGTTAAACATTTCTTAACAAATTTTCAGCTCCAACATATAAACTAGTTAAGCAGCCACCAATACCCCAATATTTGAAGGGGACCTAAGATAATTAATTATATTGCCTAAGGTCTTTAAAACCATTCCTGTTAGCAGATTTCCAGTATTATTTCAATATAATCTGTTAAATATTGAATTATAATCTAACCCTAATTTCAAGAGAGTAGATAGTGTACTGGACTTGGAGTCAGGAAGACTCTAACCTCAGACACACTTAGATGTCACACTAAGCAAGTCATTTACCCTTCCTTTCTTAATTTCCGAAATGGGGATAATAAAAAAAAATAGATTCCACCTTCCAGGGTTGCTGTGAGGATCACATATAATTATACTTATAAAGCACTTTGCAAACCTTAAAGTGTCATTTAATTGCTAGATTATTATTAGAGAATTTGAATTTTCCTTTTACCCATCAAATATACCAGAAGAATTGGAAGATAAATGATTCGGAATCTTTCCTCACCCTCCTACACTTTTAAATTTATTTTGTTAAATATTTCCCAATTTCATTTTTTTGCAAGGCAATGAGGTTAAGTGACTTACCCAAGGTCCAACAGCTAGGTAATCATTGTTTTGAGATGGGTTTTGAATTCAGGTCTTCCTGACTTTAGGGCTGGTGCTCTATCCACCATACCACCTAACTACCCCACTCCTACACTTTTAGAGGGAAACTGTAGCTTGCAAACACTTATTTGGCTGATGACTTTTATTAGAGGTTTTTCATTGCTAAGGACTTTGCAAACTAAGGGTAACTAGGTTATCACCATAATGGATAGAATGCTGGAGTCAGAAAGACTCATCGTGAGTTCAAAAATGACCTTATTAGTATGTAATCTCAAGCAAGTCACTTAAGCTGGATTGCCTCAGTTTCTTCATTTGTTAAATGAGCTGGAGGAGGAAAAGGCAAACCATTACAGTATCTTTGTCAAGAAAATTTCAAATGGAACTAGGAAGAGTTTGACAGGACTCAACAATAATGCAGTCCAAGCTATTTACGGGCAAGCAAAAATTAAATGTCATCAAGGAAATGAATATAGGTCATCTGTGGGAGCCAGTATGATGTAATGATGAAAAGAGCATTGGATTTATAATCAGCCAAACTAGTTTGAGGCCTAATCCTCCTGCACAATAACTGTGAGACCTTGGGCAAGTTTATACACCAGTCTAAATTTATCTGGGGTGTTTGTACTGTATCTCCAAGACTGATTGTGAATGACAAAGGACAAATTATGAGCAAATATTTCAAGCATTTCCCATTTCGTTGGGATATTCCTCCAAAACTTAATTTAAATGTAAACCTCTTTAAATTCTAAACTCCTAAACAATTATTCTGAACCTTGACTTGCTAATCTTTCAGGATCTCTGCAAGTTTTAAATTAACATGAGTAGGAATGTGTTTTTCTTCCCCCTTTTGAAATGTTATGCAGGTTCATAACCATTTCTGTTAAAAAAAAACTTTAGGTAAAATAGAGGATCAATTTGTAGGGATATGATTCACCTTTCCCAGAATAGTATTTCTAGCTTTTTTTTAATCAGTAACTTATTTGCTAAGGGATCAATGAAAAGGACTTTGCCCTGGCACTGTCTAAATGACTGTTTACAGATTTTAATAAAATCCATTACCTGATTAGTTAGCTTCTGTTCAATGTACAAGGTAAGACTGATAAACTGTAATTCATTTGCCATTCAAATGCAAATGCAAAATAGACATCTCAGGAGATCATACATGTGTTCTAATGTAGAGAGTATTTTTTAAGGAGCCAAGGAACTGTTATTCTCCTCCTCCATCCTCACCAAAAAAGCCAACAAAAACTCATTAGCCCCCAGCTTGATCACCCATCTTCTTATATGTGACTTTGGGTAGATTTCAAAAACCAAATCCCTTCATATACTTCTGAACAAGAAAATACTTCCAAGTAGTGGCATCACTAGAGTATGTGCACATCCTCCCTGAAGTCCCTTTGTTTTTGGGGGGGGGTTTTTTAGGTGTTTTTTTTTTTTGCAAGGAAAACACAGTTAAGTGGCTTGCCCAAGGCCATACAGCTAGGTAATTATTAAGTGTCTGAGACCGGATTTGAACCCAGGTACCCCTGACTCCAGGGAGGGTGCTTTATCCACTACACCACCTAGCTGCCCCTCCTGAAGTCCCTTTGAAAGAGGAAGGATTTAATTTAGCCTATCTTGAAGTAGCAGAGTTTTGCCAACCTTAAAGTTCTATATAAAGGCTAGCTGTTATTATTCATTTGCTCAGGAGCTCATTTTTTTTTTTGTTATAATATGCAAACTGTCTACTTACCTCATGGCTAATCAGCTGTAGCCCTTTCTTGCTTTGATGCTGGTGGTCAGTTTCTAAATTGCTCCTGAAACAGCATGCCACAGAATAAATAATTTTAACCTAAAGTAACCTAATGTAATTCCATCGCAAACCTAAAGGGCCCTTTTTCTTAGGCATCTTTCAAAGCACAGTCAGAGCCACAGGATCCCATCAGATGTTCTGGTGGTCAATGCTGAGATTTGATGTGTGCTGTTTATATATTGGTTGAAGGTGTTGCAAGATATTTTTTTCTTTATTTTACTTTATCTTTCAATTACATGCAAAGGTAATTTTCAACCTTGATCCATTTTGCAAATTTATGAGTTCCACATTTTTTTAACCAATCTCCCTTCCCTTCCCCCTCCCCATGGCAACAAACAATCTGGCAAAAGTTGTACCTGTACAGTCATGTTTAACATATTTCCATTTTAGTCATGTTGTGAAAGAGAAATTAGAACAAAGGGGAAAATATGAGAAAGGAAAGACATAAAAGAAATTTTAAAAAGTAAAAATAATATGGCTTTGCTTGTTGCAGGACATTCTACTGATCAAATTAAATGTTTATTACCCTACTCCTATTTTTAAATCTGATGTTTGGATAATGATAATAATAATAATTTTTTTTTAGTTGGCTGCAGCTTCTAAGGGTAAAGGTTAAGATTGTTAAACTCTGTTCAGGCTGGTTTAAAGATAAATAAGTTAATAAAGTTTAGGAGAGTTGTCCAAATCCTAAATACTTGTTTTAAAATGAAAAATTAACAAATCTAATGAAAACTTATCAATTAATTTTAACTACTAGATTTTTATTTGAAACTTGGACCCAAATACTCCAAAATCAACTAAATGTTATACTCTTTCTTGCAAACCTAGGCAATGTAATTATTATAAATCAAACATATTAATGTACCTAGAGAATTATATATCTGTCTCTATATCCAAGTCAATGATAAAAAATATCAACAATTCATATCATAGAAACTTGAGAGACTTCAGAGCTAGTCTAGTTCATTTCTTAGTTGAAGCATGAATTTCTTGTTGATTGTTCAGCCTCCTCTTTAAAAAACCCTCCAGGGACTTAGAACTCATTATCACTCTCAGATTGGTCCATTCTATTTTCAGGCAATTTTCATTATTATACTTAGCCTTAGTTCTTTTGGGGTGACAGGAGAAAGACGTCAAAGTCAAACAAGTCTAAGGCAATATTCATATATACATATACATATATATATATGTATATATTTTCCCCCAATTGTAGGAACACATCATTCTTTAAATAGCTGAAACAGAAAGTCTAAAGTAGTTACAAGTCTTCTCATCATTCTGATAACCTTCCTCTGCATACATCTTCTCAACATTTCTTCTAAGAGATAGTACTCAGAACTAAGTAGACATTATTGAAGAGATTTATAGTGAGACTATCACCTTGCCAGAACATACACACACCCATGTGCTCGAAGACATATTTGTGTTATCAAAGTCATAATGTCAAAGATCAAGTGAGTCAGAATTTCTGAAGGCATCCTTTATCAGAGGAACCCCAAATTCCCACCAGTTCTCTGCCTTTCATCTAATTATTAGGATCTCCTCTATTCTTCTATCCTCTTTCTCCCACTTCCTATCCATGTCATTTATCCTCAACCACCAGTAATTTGTTCCATCCAACATGAAAGCTTCCTCTCCACTGGTGGTATTGGTATACATCACAAACATGCACCACTGCACAGTAGATACCTTCAAAATCACAGTCTCTAACAGTTCAGGAGAACCTAGAGCAGTTTTTTTTTTTTTGGCTAGGCAATGGGGTTAAGTGGCTTGCCCAAGGTCACACAGCTAGGTTAATTATTAATAAATTAGGTTGGATTTGTACTCAGGCCCTCTTGACTCTAGGGCCAGTGTTCTATCCACTGTGCCACCTAGCCACCCCACCTAGAGCAGTTTTTAAAGGGATTGTATGTTTACAATTATTTTTGCTCTTCTGTAGCTGCCTTATGAAAGGGGACCAAGGTTAAAGACCCCAATTCAATTTGGGAAAAATGACAAAAACTCCCATATTTTATTCTCCAAAAAAGATATAGTGTTGGATAATAAAATTAAATAAATGGAATAAAAAGGGAGAGAGTATATAATAGGAGCCAGAATTTCTGTTAGTCCTTTAAAAAGGGTGATCTTTTGAGTAAATATCACTAGCCAAGCTAAGCCATTACTTTATGTGGGTGCTAAATAATGGTTCCCAGGCCAACTACAAATCAAGTAGCATTTATTAATGGCTGGGGTATATAAAGAGTCCCTGGCATCAGGATAATTTTGTTATCCAACAATAATATATCTTTTTGGAGAAAAAAATATCATGGAGTTTTGTCATAAGGCATCTTACAATCTGATGGGAGAGACAACATGCAAACAAGATAAGTAGAGATGAGATATATACACAGAATAAATCAGAGGTAATCTCAGAGGGAAGGCGCTAGCTTAAGGGTAATCAGAACTTTTTTATAGAATGTGGGATTTTAGCTGGAGGAAGTCAGAAGGCAAAGACAATGATGGAAATTCCAGGCAGGAAAGAAAGCAAAAACATCCAGTCAAGAGATGGAGCATCTTATGCAAGAACAGCTAGGAGGCATTGCTGTATGGGGTGGGACCAAAGACTGGAAGGTAGAAGGGGACCAGGTCATGGAGACTAGTGCAGTTTATTTGACCCTGTAAATGACAGGGAACCACTGGAAGTTCATGTGGCAGAACGGGGAGTGGGAGTGAAAGGCGGACACGGTCAGACCTATGCTTGATCAGTAAGAGGAAGATGGACTGGAGTGGGGAGAGACCAAGGCAGAAGCAGAAGCCTATGGCAATAGTAGAGGCATGAGGTGAGGAGGGCCTGGGGGCAGTATAAGAAGGGAAAGTACTTGTAGGGGAGATGGGAATATGAGCAATGTGTTTAAAATGGCCACAACAGTGGCTGAAGCAGGTGCAGTGGAGCTTGATTAGATGTGGATGAGGCCAAGGCCGAGGCCATCCACCGCAGCCTGAGCCATCACCAGACTTTGGTCCTGCCACTGGCCTTCAGATACTCTGGAAGAGAAATGAGGCGGGCAACTTTGTGCAACTCTGACTCACTTAAATCTAGTTCACCCAAGTCAAGCACCCCTTGATGTTGGTTCTCTTCAAAAACAAAGGACAAACAAGGAAAGCAAACTCTTAAGAAACTGCTTGGATGTAGGGCTGAAAACAAGAAGTCAAGGAAGACATATAGGTTGTGGGCTTGGCTAACTGGAAAGATATTCTAATGTTTGTCCTTCATTTTTTTTTTTTAGATTTTTTGCAAGGCAAATGGGGTTAAGTGGCTTGCCCAAGGCCACACAGCTAGGTAATTACTAAGTGTCTGAGACCGGATTTGAACCCAGGAACTCCTGACTCCAGGGCCTGTGCTTCATCCACTGTGCCACCTAGCCGCCCCATTGTCCGTCATTCTTGAACAAGACTGTGAAATCAGAAAGATAATGCTATAACAAGCACATGAATTGGATTTGAATGAGGGGGTGCTGTACTACGTCACCAGCCTCACTCTCTCTTGGGTCCAGTGGCCAGGTAGGAATCAGGACATCTGGAGATGGCTCCGGATGTGAGACAATCCGGGTTATAAGTGCCTTACCTAAGGTAGAGTCAGTAAATGGTGAGGCCAGATTCACACTCCCATCCTCTTGATTCCAAGGCCAGCGCTCTACCCATTGTGCTACCTAGCTGCCCCAATTGTCATTCCATATTATTGTGGTAATATAGAAAAGATGAATTTGAAGAAAAGTTTTGAATACATAGTTTAAGATGTCTGAAGGACAGCTGAAGATGCTAGACAGGGGGTCAGGGTAGAATTTAGGGCTGAGCAGTTAGATCTGAGTCATTTGCATAGATAATAGCTGAGCCCACAGGAGCTAATGAGAACACCAGGCAAAGTATGTGTTGGAGGACACCTACTTTTAGTGAGCATGACTTGGATGACTATTTGCAAAGAGACTGAGATGCTCCTCAGTCAAGTCAGGTAGAACCGGGAAAGATCGATGCCATGAAAACATGGGAAAAATTAAAGAACAAAGGAGGTGGTCAACAGTGTCAAACACGCTTCAAAGAAAAGGCAAGTTCTATTTGGCATTCATATCTTAACTCTGAAGGGAGGAGTTTGGACTGAATGAGTGCAATGCTATGATCCAAAGCTAGACTGCAATTTATTTTTAAATAGAGAGGAAAAGAGACCCAATTACTGAGTCTTCTCAAGGAGTTTAGCCTGAAAGAGAGGATACAAGAGGAGAATAAGCAGGATTGGTTGGATCAAATGATGGGGAAGATGTGGACATAATTGTCAATAGGAGGGAATCAGTCTGTGAGCCTCAGTCAGAGAGAAATGGAAGATTAGTGAGGAATGGGATGATAGAAGCAATTTGAGAAGATGGGAGGGAATGGGATCATGTGTGTGTGCAGAGGGTTTTGCTTTGCCAAGAAGGGTCACCTCATTATGGGAGACAGGGATGTTAATAATGAAGGGATCTGAGAAATGAGACATGAGGAATGGTTGGGTTAGAGGCAGAGGGAGCCACGGATTGCTTTGCTGTAATGAGGGCTTAATTGAAATTATGTTAACAAATTTGTAGTACACCCAGTCATCATGGCTTTCTTCTGAAATGCAGTGGGAAGGAAGATAACAGATGGTGGAGTAATGCCAGGGCAAGATCTTTGATTCATTAAGGAAGCAGGCGACTAGAAAACAGTGGGACAGTCTAGAGTTTAACTGCTTCACCAATGGTCAAGATGGGGAAGGGAAAAGAAAGATAGCCAGTAAACAAGGCATGGCCTGAGGAAAAAACTGAGGGGTGGAGGAACTGGAGATTATAATGGTGACAAAGAATAGAATTAGGGGCCATAAAGCAGAGGAAAAGATGGACCGAAGTTATCATTTTTTAAGTCTGAAGATGGTATTTCAGTTTATGAATATGGAAGTGGAACATTTACGAATGATGGCAAGATCGTAGCTAAGGCAGAGTGGGGGGGGAGAGGTTATGGCAAACAGAAAGTCAAAGAATTGTGAAGTTAGGGTATTTGTGGGAGTATCAATATTGCTGAAATCTATTTTGAGGGCAGGAGAGAATACCTATGAGGCAGGCACTGACAAAGGTAAGAACTTTGGTAGATAATAGCATGCTTAGAGGTGACAAAAGTAAGGAAAGGATTGTGACACCCCTACCACTCTCCATGATTGGAAGGGTATGAGGAAAGTGTTAAGAAGGGCTGGAAATGGTGGCCAAGGATGTCATGTCACCATTGGGGAGTCCAGTCTCAATGAACACCTATCAAATAAACAAGCTCTCAATGAATTTACACTCCAATGAGGGAAGACAACACATAAAAGGGAACTGATGTGGAAAATATGTGTGTGTGTGTATATGTAGAGCAGTTTATTAATAGGAGAATAAAAGACCCCTTTCTCCCATAATGAGGTGACCTTTCTCCTCCTAGGCAAAGGGAGGAAGAAGGTAGCTGGAGCATGATGACAAGATGTGGAATTCCAGGGAGTTGCAGGGGGCCTGGTTGGGTAGATCAGAAAATAAGATGGTGTGACAACTGGAAACAATAGAGTGGGGGATGGAAACCAGCATTTGCACAATGATAGCCAAGATTTCAGAACTGCTGAGATGGGAGGGTGTGATGGAGTGAACTATGCTAATCATTAAGGAATGAGGTCAGGGAGATTATGGAGAGGTGGGGAGGGAGGAGAGTAAAGGAAAGGAAGCAGTTTTGTGAAAGCAGAGAAGCCCAGGAGAAGGAGCCAGTATTCTAGAGGGAGCAATGAGTTATGGGTTCCAGGTAAGATCTCACAAAACACTGAGATGGCATGGGGTGAAAATATCTGAATATACCAAAATATGTGCTTAGATGTGAAATGAAAAAAAAAAAACCATGGAAAAGAAACAGTAGGTTCAAAAAAGGTGAACTTTTAATAACTGCTTTTATCAACCTGTTAAGTCATAGTTACAAAGTAGTTAGAAAAAAACCCCATGAATTTCTGTTGGTTTTTTTTTTTGTTAAAAAAATTGGGGGAGAAGGAGAATTCTTTCACTATATAAATATCTGGCACTTCACTGGGACTCTAGATAAAAGACCTTCCCCAAACAATCCCAAGGAAGTGAACTTGTCCAAAACCAAACCATCAGATTTGATGCAATTATGTGTTAAGGGCCATTTTGTTAGGCTTGATTTTATATTGAGAATGTGAGGTTTCCAAATAAAGAGAAAATACAAAGACTTCCAGAAACTAAGTTATTGGCAGATATTTAGAGGCACCAGTTAAGGGCCCAAATGACAAGGCCAAAACTGTTCCTGGTTAAATTTCATATTTTGATTCATTTTCCAATGAGGCACCATAATACCTAATAATCTGATTATATCTCAAAGCAAAACAAACCAAAAAAGCCCCACTTAATTTTTATTATGATTAAGTTTAAATGGGCAATGTCAGGATTATATTTAGCAAAGTTCAGAATATTTTTAAATGTTAAAAGAAAAATAAGCCCCATTCATTGGTCAAGTTATAAAGAGAAGAACTTGACTATTATGATGGATTTTAATTTTTTTGGATAACTACACAGTTGATAAACTATAAATGATACTGTTCTTTTCAGGTTATAAAAATACTAGCTTCTTTCATCCACATTTATAGGCATTTCACTGCTTGAGTCAAGGTTAGGTTTGATAAATGATTAAAGGCAAATTCTATTACAGCAGCATGGTTTTGTTTTTTTCCCCCCATTAAAAAGGGAGGAAATGTTGACTAAAAAGAAACAGTCTATAATTCTGCAACAAGTCAAATGGAGGTATTTTGCTGATGTAAAAAGTAACACTCTAACTCCCTGCCACTCCATGGCCGATCCATGTGCTGACAGTGACACAGCACCAGTTAAATAAGGCCCTCTGGAAAGTCTCAAGCAAAGTTACAGCATTCGCCAAAACTGTGATGAGTAGGTCAGGTGAGTTAGCTGCCTGCTAACCTGAGCCACTGGACACCTGCTTGCTGGGGGGCTGGTTCCTGAGGGGGAGAGGCAGCCCCAAGAGCAGATCAAGGCTGCACACACACACCAGGAGAAGGCATTTTACTGAGAAGCAAAATACACCAAATGGCCCTCAACTGAATGAACTAGTTATTGTTAGACCCAAGAGTCTACATATATCTAGTCTGAGTTTAAAAAGAATTAAAGACTAATTTGGACTGAAACTTGTTGGAAGTGTCCACTACAGTAAATCATGAGGGAAAACATATTTCTGTGGTTACATGTAAACTTGTGAGAGGCTGGAAGAGGGTGGAGAAGAGGAGACGAAGAGAATTCCACAAGAGCCAGCAGGTTGACTCCTTTATGTGATGGTCAAACCAGCCTCATTATACACTTTGAAGATTTTCTCGATTGCATTGACATAAGCAGCAGTTCTCAAGTCCAGCCCCAAGTTATACTTCATGGCAGTGCGCATAATTTGCTGAAATATAGAGTGGGAAATTTGTCAAAATAAGCAACAATGACATTTACACTTAAAAAGCCCGTATAGCAAATAGGACATACAACAAGCTTGTTGCTATGCAACCTTGATTAGCCTAATGACATAAAATAACTTTACTGAAGTAAAGAGTAAAATTATTCTAACATCTATTTTTTTTTTATTTGAGAATCTTATCTGTTGATAGACTCTTTTGGACCCCATTTAGGGTTTTCTTGGCAAAGCTAACAGAGTGATTTGCTATTTCCTTCTCCAAACTCATTTACAAATGAGGAAACTGAAGCAGACAGCATTAAGGGATGTGCCCAGCCAGGTTCACTCAGCTGGTAAGTGTCTGAAGCCAGATTTTAACTCAGGAGGCTTCCTGTCTCCAGGCCTAGCACTCTAGCCACTGTACCATCAAGTTGAGCTGCTGCATAATGCAAACAACTAAATTTTATGAAAACTAGATGTTCCTGCAAATATTTATACCATGTTTACTTTAAGGGTCCATGGTTGTAGGCACTTTGATTTGGATATTCTCATTTAGGCCAAAAATTAGAAAATGAAGAAAAATAAATAGAAGCCTATGACTCCCATGTCACTTCCCACCCTCATCCCCAGAGCTAATGTGGAATTCACACATTTAGGAATAATCTAAGCTTCCTCATGTTTCAATCTTCTTTTGTCTATAGCCATTAGGGCTTGAAACCAAATTGAGCTCTGGAATGTTCACTGCCAGACTTGTGGCCTTTTCAACCTGGTACATGTGTGCTGGCTCGACAACAAAATCATTTCAATGCCCATGATAATTTTTTCCCCCTAATAAATGGCACTGACATTTCAGGGTTAAGTAGTATAGGATACATAGACTTTATGAGTGTGTTGGGGTGGGTGGGTGGGAGTGTAAACACAGGTGCAAAGCAGGTTTAGATGGACTCCTCAGTATAATTATGCAAAATCAATAGTCAAAACTACGAACTAGTCTTTCTTTCTGCATACGTACCCGGGCAGAACGCTCCATAGTGTATGCTAACCCGGAGTGTACGATGTCTTTCTCAGAAGCTCCCTACAAAGAGAGAAAAATAAATTTAACAAAACAATTCTTCTGCTACCAAATAAAAAGCAACATGTTCACCTCTAAGTATATTGGAACAAAAGTATGAATCAACACTTGGTTATGAGAAACCATGATTAAAAAAAATGATGAAAACTGTTTTTAATTAAATGAATGGGGTCAAAACAGGGAGGGAACAGTCATGATTAAAGTCAGGGAGTTTTCTTTAAACATCTTTGTTACAGTTTTTAGAAGAAGGCACCTGAGGCTTGAAGGCCCTCTGCACAAGTCTAAACTACCAACAGGGAAAGCCTATTCTAAAGGAGCAGAGGCCCACATGCTCTCTACCAGCATCCTGTAGAACGAATGAAGGCCTCTCTCATGTGGAAATTCTGCACATCAGATAGAGGGCTACTTTACAAATGAGGCAGCAGCCATGGGGAGATCCTGATCAGGGTCCTGGACAGGCTACTACTTTCTGCCCTGTCTCGGGGCCTGTCCTCTGAGGGACAGGAAGTGGAAGGAGTTCCACAATGATAAATCTGATTGGATTACAAGGTATTTTCACATTCATCTTCAGATCTTCAGGGACTGTATTCTAGAAGGTAACGATCAACCTCATTTCATAGATGAGATCTGAGGTTCAGAAGTAGACCTTCTGGGGATGGCTAGGTGGTGCAATGGTTAGAGCGCCAGCCCTGGAATCAGGAGTCCCTGAGTTCAAATCCAGCCTCAGACACTTAATAACTACCTAGCTGTGTGGCCTTGGGCAAGCCACTTAATCCCATTGCCTTGCAAAAAAAAAAAAACTAAAAAAAAGAAAAAAAAGTAGGCCTTCTGGACACGTGGTTTGGGACAAGTGGAGGAGGACTTGGTCCACTCAGCTCTGCCCTGTGGCTTCTCTGACAATAGGAGAGGATGCTGTTAGGTTTGATGTCCATTTTATACCATCTTAAATACTATGGCTCGGGTGAGGTGGGGGGAGGAGGTTAAAGTTTATGATCATATAAATAATGATAATTTTCTTTCAAAATAGTTTCCTGTTTAAGAATTTTTCATTTTTTTTTTAAATTGAGAAAGCCTATCATGAGTATGCTTGGTGCTAAAGGCACTACATAAATACACTGCAAGAATGGATCACAGAACTACATACTCCTATTAAATCAGCTCTAGCCCTACTATTTTCTTGAAAAACCTGAGCTATTCCTGCGCAGAGTCAGGAGCATAAATGGTATATGTATGGGACTAGAGAATTCACTCCACACTTAGAACACACTCAGGTTGTGGGTGCAAGTTATCAAAGTCATCATCACCTTAATTTACCTAGAATATAAATTTCCAATCATTTCCAGTTCACTGGGCCCAAGTGCCAAGAATCAACAATGCAAAAGATGATCCTGCTAAAGTTACTTACTGATATCCTGTCCTGGAACTCTGCCGTGGGCACAACTGGAATAGCACCACCATGCTTGCCAAACTTCCTTTCTAAACTTTCTTGAACAGACACTGGGGAAAAAAGGAAATCAAGAAGGAACGGGAGGAAAGAAATAGAAGACAAATGGACAATGACATAATTAAAAAGTCAACATGGAAATTCAAAATTCTTAAACATGATTATTTTCTGTTCTTTTTATCTATCCCACTAATATTTTATCAAAGATTTAATATTTTGTCAAAGTTCCTACACAAATTTGAACTTAGAAAATAAACAAAATCTTTCTAAAAAAAAAAACCACCAAACAAATTTGAACTTAAGAGGTATATTTTTTTTAGGGGTTTTTTTTTCAAGGCAAACGGGGTTAAGTGGCTTGCCCAAGGCCACACAGCTAGGTAATTATTAAATGTCTGAGACCAGATTTGAACCCAGGTACTCCTGACTCCAGGGCCAGTGCTTTATCTACTATGCCACCTAGCCGCCCCATACTAAAGGTATCTTAACAAGTCTAATAGGAAGGCTGAAAACAATGTTTTCATCCAAACTTCAGGAGACAAAGTGACAGCAAATTCCTATTCTTGGAACTAACTTCAGCACCAATGTTGTTTTTCATTGAAGATGCAGATCTAGTCTTAGTCTAACCTAATGGGAAATCTATACAATTAACTCTCAAGTTTAGTCTTTCCAGGACTTTCAAGAATCCTTGCCTAAAAATGAGGAAAGGCCAAAGCCAGTGGTCCAGTTCTGTTCTAAGAACAGCTGCTGCCATTTTGCTCTCAACCATCTTAGGCTGTGACCTTTAAACAACTGGGAGTCATATGTCCCTCAGCTAGTCTTCACAGTTAAATATGTTATTTATTTAATATCATTTACATTTAATACCATCTATCCAATCTTCCTCACTGGGCCATGTCAAGAGTAAACTTTTATTTTTTTCCTCTCAAATTAAATTTCTCCAACTTTATGAAGACTAAGTGTAAAAAGTCTAAAGACAAGCTCAATGAGCATTCTAACGACCCTCTATTTGGCACCAAGATTCTTCAGCACTTACTGAGCAGGTGGTAGTTTGAATCCCTTTCATATTTAAATGTCAGACGGCCATAGCTGACATGGTTGAGATTTTTCAGCCATTCAAAGTATGACACTGTCACTCCTCCAGCATTCAAGAAGAGATCCTAGGTAGAAAAACATATCACCCATCAGCAATTCATCTGTGCATATAGAACGTGGTCATAATGAATATGGATAGAAGCAGGAGAATTCCAGAGCTGAAGGGGATGGATCCATCACCCTTTGTCAACAGGTCTTACCTCTCTGTTAGCAGTATTACAAATATTCTGACATCAACTCTGCCAAGCCTTTCTCCTCTTGTCAGCAACTGTAGATATTTTCTAAACTTATGGCAAGTATGATTCTTATTTTTGCGTCACTGAACCATTTCATTCAGAATCCAGTTTCTGTCACCACCACCCAGACCAGATTGATTAAAGGACCCTGACGCACATTCCAAGCCCAGAAGCAGTGGACTCATATTAGATGGTGCCGGAGCCTCAGATAATCCAGGAGGTCCCTGAGCTTTCATTTTAAAGCTGAAGAAATTAGGGGAAATATAACCTACCTTGATAATCCACAGTGATTTTTAATAACTTTTAAAAAAATTTTATTTATTTAAGGCAATGGGGCTAAGTGTTGCCCAAGGTCAAACAGCTAGGGAATACTTAAGTGTCTGAGACTGGATTTGAACACAGGTCCTCCTGACTTCAGGGCTGGTACTCTATGAACTGTGCCACTTTTACCTGCCCTAATTTTTTATAACTTTAAAAAGCTAGAGTTTTAAAAATTAAAAGTTTGTGCTAATCCTAATCCTACCAACTTCTTTTGTGAATCTTCCTTTTGCTCTCTGTAGACATGAAAATCTCCACTACTTGTACAAGTGCTGGAATAAATTAAAAACAATGATAACAAAAAGACAACAGAATCAACAACCTACAGGCACAACCAGAACATTCCTCTCCAGGAAAATCTTGTCTGCCTCTGGGGTTGTGGGTCCATTGGCACCCTCAGCAATGATCTAAAAAAGGAGAGCCACAGGAAAATTGTCACACAAACACAATTTACCAAGGAGGGAACTTTATTCTGCTCCTACCATTCTTTTAAATGTTAATAATAATAGATTTAAAGTTGACTTTTGCAAGATCCCCTTTAATATTATAGCTTTCAAAGAAAAGACTTTTGATAAGTGTTAAGATAACCATTTGTACGCTTTGAGAAGATCTAAATGTAATCTTTCATGAAGCTATTAATAATTTTAGTCCATGTTAATAAAATCTAATCAAATATTTCTTTCTTTTTATGGGGAGGAAAGTTAGGGAAGTAGGTGGTTAAAATGGGATTTTCTTTCTTTTAAAAAAATTCTAATTCATATCTTCAGTTTTTATATCAGTTTACAAATACATCCCTTCCTGTGCCCATATAGAGTTGTCCTTTATAGTGAAGGAAAAAAAAAAGGAGGGGAGAAAAGCAACTTAACCAAATGCATCAGACAGCAAGAGAATCTTAATAGTAGAAGGCAGCAATCCACACCTATAATTACCTATTGCTGAAATGACAGAAAAGGAGGGGGGAAGAGGTAGCATTTGTAGCAAAGGAGGTGGGATACAACCGAGTATGGATCATCTTACCTTTGCTTTGATTCTGGGTGCATTGGACTTTGTCAATTGTTTCTCACCGGCAGCAGGGATAAGTATGTCACATTCTGCTTCCAAAATGCTTCCCTCATAAGGCTTTGCCTTGGGGAAGCCAACAATTGTTCCATGTTGCTGGAGAGTAAACAGTTGCATTAGAATTCTACCATAACATCCTTAACTCAAAAGTACTACCACTTATCCCCAATAACATAAGAATGATTCTATATGCAATGATAAATGTTTGTAAGCAAGCACCTCTAAAGGACACTCTAAATAAAACTAATTCCTTATGGAAAGATGCTTAAAATGATTGTGCAAGCATAACCTATTTCAGATTGCTTGCTGTCTCAAGGAGGGAAAAAATTTTACAAAAATGAATGTTGAAAATTATCTCTACATATAATTAGAATAAAATAAAATTAAGATAAAACCAAACAAACCTAGAACTCGTTCCTCTAAGTAACTATGTCTCCAAGTACATGGAGACAGAAAAATCTTTCAGAGACTTTAACAAATCATTCCCAAGGGTGACATACCAATTTATAATCTTCTAGCTCCTTGGGGTCAATGCCATCTTTATTCCATATGCTGCCATCAATTTCACCAACACCAACACATTTAGCACCAAAACGATGTAAATACCTCATTGAATGAAGGCCTACATTACCAAAACCCTGTGAACAAATGGAAGCAGAGACATTGAATAGTATGCCCTCTGTCACACAACTAGTCAATGACTCAAGTGTAAGGAAAAGGGATGAATCTTCCTTATGACTTGTACAAAGGAAGATGAAAGCTAAACAGAAATCAAGTAAATCTATTTTTTGTTTAAAAATAGATACCTATTGACATACACATATAAAATTCAAGGGGGGGGGGGGAGAAGAGAGAGAGAGAGAAGGGTAAAATCTTTCTTTTTCCAAAGTTTAATGACTAAAAATGTAATATTTTAAGGAATGTGTGCCTCAATCTGAAGGATGATACACTATGATCAAGTAGGATTTATTCCAGGAATGTAGAGTTGGTTCAATATTAGGAAAACTTAGTATAATTAATTATATCAATAACAAACCTATCTGAAATCATGATTATATCAATAGATACTGAAAAAGCTTTTGACAAAATACAGCACCTATTCCTACTAAAAACACTAGAGAGTGTAGGAACAAATGGCCTGTTCTTAGAATAATAAGCAGTATCTATCTGAAACCATCAACAAGCATTATATTCAATGGGGATAGGCTAGAGGCATTCCCAATAAGATCAGGAGTGAAACAAGGATGCCCATTATCACCACTACTATTCAATATTGTATTAGAAATGTTAGCTTCACCAATAAGAGAAGAGAATGAAATTGAAGGAATTAGAATTGTGAAGGAAGAGACAAAACTCTCACTCTGCAGATGACATGATGGTTTACCTAGAGAATCCCCCCCCCCAAAAAATCAAACTACTAGAAATAATTAGCAACTTTAGTAAAGTCTCAGGATATAAAATAAACCCTCATAAATCCTCAATATTTCTATACATGACTAACAAGATACAACAGAAAGAGCTAGAAAGAGAAATCTCATTCATAGTAACCTCAGACAATATAAAATACCTGGGAGTCTATCTGCCAAGGCAGACTCAAAAACTTTTTGAAAACAATTACAAAACAGTTCTCATACAAATAAAATCAGATTTAAATAACTGGGGAAATATCAACTGCTCATGGATAGGTCAAGCTAATATAATAAAAATGAAAATTCTACCAAAACTAAACTACTTGTTGAATGCCCTACCAATCAAAACTCCAAAAAATTACTTTAACGAGTTAGAAAAAGTTCTAAGTAAACTCATATGGAGAAGTAAAGTCAAGAATTTCCAGAGATTCAATGAAAAAAAATGCAAAAGAAGGTGGCTTAGCTTTACCAGACCTAAAATTATATTATAAAGCCTCAGTCATCAAAATTGTCTGGTACTGGCTAAGAAATAGAGTGGTGGATCAGTGGAATAGACTGGTGCAATAGCAGATGATTATAGTAATCTGCTGTTTGATAAACCCAAAGAGTCCAGCTATTGGGATAAAAACTCTTCAATAAAAACTGTTGGGGGAAATTTTAAGTTAGTATGGAAGAAGCTTGGATTAGACCAACACCTCACATCCCTACACCAAGATAAGATCCCAATGGATACAGGATCTAGACATAAAAAACAGTATCATATGGGGGTGGCTAGGTGGTGTAGTGGATAAAGCACAGGCCCTGGAGTCAGGAGTACCTGGGTTCAAATCTGGTCTCAGACACTTAATAATGACCTAGCTGTGTGGCCTTGGGCAAGCCACTCAACCCCATTTGCCTTGCAAAAACCTATAAAAAAACAAAACAAAAAAAACAACAATACTATAAGCAAACTAGAAGATCAAGGACTAGTTTACTTGTCAGTTCTATGGAAAGGGAAGCAGTTTATGACCAAAGAAGAGATGGAGAAAATCATTAAAAACAAACTAGATGACTTTGATTATATTAAAAGCTTTTGGACAGACTGTAACCACTGTAACCAATTATATTAAAAGCTTTTGGACAGACTATAACCACTGTAACCAAGATCAAAAGAAATGTTGTAAATTGGGAAATAATTTTTAAAACTAGTATTTCTGACAAAGGACTCATCTCTAAAATATACAGAGAACTGAGTCTATTTATTTATTTATTTATTTATTATTTGTTAATTTATTAACAAATAAATAGACAAATAAATAAATAAATTGACTTACCCAAGGCCACACAGCTAGGTTATTATTAAGTGTCTGAGACCAGATTTGAACTCAGGTACTCCTGACTCCACAGCCAGTGCTCTATGCACTGTGCCACCTAGTGGCCCCTACTGAGTCAAATTTTTTAAAAAAATAAAAGCGATTTCCAGCACCAGAATGAGTGAGGAGTACCCGCCTCAGAGCAGCCCTGCAGTGGGAATCGGGGGAAACCAGCCTGCACCTCCAGAGCACAACCCACAGACTGTAAGGGGGTCAGAAATCTCTCTGCTCTCCCTGGGGCAGGACTCTGCTGTTTGCCTACACTCTGATCCAGGTTGCAGCTTGACCTTCCATACTAAGACATGAGGGCCCTCTTCACAGCTCCAGGACAGAGGGAAGCAACTATGGTCATCTACATATCAAAGCACAGGCAAGGGAGCATAAGACCTTGGAGGAATAAAGGTCCCAGGGGGGAGTCCCAAAACTCCCCAAAGCAGGTGTCCCAATAATACTCAAAAGCTCAGGAAGCACCCCAAAACCAGGCACAGGCTGGAGAAATGAGTAAACAGTGAAAAAAGAGGAACACCATTGAGAAATACTTTGCTTATGATCCCAAGAAGGATCATAACACTCAATCTGAAGATGAAGTACAAGCTCCTGCATCTAAAGACTCCAAGAAAAAAATGGAAATTGGGCTCTGGCTATGACAGAGCTCAAAACAAACAGATTTTGAAAATCAATTAAGGGAGATACATTTCAAAAAGTTCTTGAGGAGAAGAATGCTTTAAAAAGCAGAATTGGCCATATGGAAAAGAAGAAATCTCTCTGAGGGAAAAGAAATCCTTCAGATGTAGAATGGAGCTAAAGGAAGCTGATGACTTTATGAGAAGTCAAGACACACCAAAAGAATGAAAAATTAGAAGAAAATGTGAAACATTTCATTGAAAAAACTGATCTGGAAAATAGATTCAGGAAAGATAATTTAAAAATTATTGGGCTATCTGAAAGTCACAACCAGGAAAAGAGCCTTGACCTCCTTTTCATTTTTATTTAGAAAGATTTTATTACTTTGAGTTTTACAATTCCCCCCCCACTCTTGCTTCTCTTTCCCCACCCCCCACAGAAGGCATTCTATTAGTCTTTACATTGTTTTCATGTTATGTATTGATCTCAGTTAAATGTGATGACAGAGAAATCATATCCTTAAGGAAGAAAAATAAAGTATGAGATAGCAAAATTACATAATAAGATAATGATTTTTTGTTTTCCTGATTTGAAGGTAATAGTCGTTTTGACCTCATTTTTAAAGACATCCTACAGGAAAATTGCCCTGGTATCCTAGAAGCTGAGGGCAAAATAGAAATTGAGAGAACCCACTGATCTCCCCCGGAAATAAATAAATAAATAAAGCCAAACCCCCCCCCCCCCCCACAGGAATATTATAGCCAAGTTCCAGCACTCCCAAGTCAAAGAAAATATTACAAGCAGCCAGAAGGACACAATTCAAGTATCATGGTGCAGCAGTCAGGATCACACAGGACTTAGCAGCAACTACATTAAGGGCTCATAGGGCCTGGAATATAATATTCCAGAAGGCAAAAGAGCTTAGAATGCAACCGACAATCAATTACCCAGCAAAACTGAATGTCCTCTTCCAGGGAAAAAGATGGACTTTCAGCGAACCAGGGGAATTTCAAATGTTCCTGTTGGAATGGCCAAAGCTGAACAGAAGGTTTGATCTTCAAATACAGGACTCAGGTGAAGCATAGAGATTGGAGGAGAAGTGGAAAATTATGAGGGACTTAATGAGGATGAACTGCATGTATTCTTGTATAGAAAAATGACACTGATAATACTCATATGAACCTTCTCAATTAACAGAGCAGGTAGAAGGAGCTTTTATAGATGAAGCACAAGAGAGAGCTGAATTTGAAGATATGATAACGATATATTATAAAAATGGAGTCAATGGCTAAAAGGGAAATGTACTGGGAGTAAGAGAAAGGAGAGGTGGAATATGCTAAGATATTTCATATAAAATATATATACATATATATATTTACAACGATCTTTTGCAATGATATGGAAGGGGGGAAGATGAGGGGGATTGAGGGAACCTCCACTCTCATCAGAAATGACTCAGAGAGGAAACAGCATATACACTCATTAGGGTATAGACATCTATAGTAGAAAGGAGGGGGATGTAGGTGATTGAGGAGAGGGTAAATCATAGGAGATATTCATCAGTTATAACACATTTTCATTTTTACTTCTTGAAAGGGGCTGGGATTAGGTGGCCTGTCCAGGACCATGGGGCTGGGTGATTACTGGGTCTCAGGGGTGGGTATGTGGGCTCGGGGTCTCTTGTCCCCATGGCTGGTGATCAGTCCACTGTGCCACTCAGCTACCCTACAGCACATTTTAGAAGAGGGACGGAATGATAGGAGAGAGAAAATATAATACGTGGTACTTGGGAGAAATGGATGGAGGGAATTACAATCAGCAATAGCAACAGTGGAAAAATATGGAAGTAACTTTTATGATAGACTTATTATAAAGAATGTGATCCACCTGAGATAGAGCTGATGGTATCAGAACACAGACTGAAACACATTTTTTTTCCTCTTTCCTTTATCTTATTTCTCATGAGGGTCTATATTTTTTTTTGGAAGAGGGGGCATTATGTTTGCTCTTAAGGAAGAGTATTTTAGTAATGTATTAAAAAAAATCATTTGCACAAAAATATTCATGGCAGCTCTGTTTGTGGTGGCAAAAAATGGAAATTAAGTAAATGTCCTTTAATTGGGGAATGGCTTAACAGAATGTGGTATATGTAATGTGATGGAATTATTGTTCTATTAGAAACCAGGAGGGATGGGAATTCAGAGAAGCCTGGAAAGATTTGCATGGACTGATACTGAGCAATTTGAGCAGAACCAGAGGAACATTGTGCACCCTAGCAGCAACATGGGGGTGGATGACCAACCTTGATGGACTTGCTCAATCCACTAGTGCAAGGAGACACAATACTTTATTTTTCTTCCTTAAGGATATGATTTCTCTCTCATCACATTCAACTTAGATCAATTATACCATGGAAACAATGTAAAGACTAAGAGACTGCCTTCTGTGGGGGGGTGGGGGGAGAGAAGCAAGATTAAAGGAAAAATTGTAAATAATCCAAAATAATTTAAAAAAATAAATTAAATTACTTGTTCAGCTGAAGAAAAATAAGCCATTCTCCAACTGACAAATGGTCAAAGGATATGCAAAGACAGATGAGGAAATCAAAGTGATTCACAGCAATATGAAAAATTTCTCTAAATCATTACTTATTAGAGAAATGCAAATTAAAGCATCTCTGAGGTTCTATTTCACACCTCTCAGACTGAACAATATAACCAGAAAGGACAAAGATCAATGTTAGAAGGGATGTGGGAAATCCCGACACTAATACATTGTTGGTAGAGCTGTGAATTCATCCAAACTTTCTGGAAAGAAATTTGGAACTATGCCCAAAGGGCAACAAAAACGAGCATACCCTTTGATCCAGCAATAACACTAATGGGTCTATACCCTGAAGAGATGATGAAAAAGGGTAAAAACATCACTTACACAAAAATATTCGTAGCAGCCCTGTTTGTGGTGATAAAGAATTAGAAATTAAGTGAATGTCTTTCAATTGGGGAATGGCTTAACAAACTGGTATAGAGGACGCTAAGTGGCGCAGTGGATAGAGCACTGGTCCTGGAGTCACAAGTACCCGAGTTCAAATCAGACACTTAATAATTACCCAACTGTGTGGCCTTGGGCAAGCCACTTAACTCCCCATTAGCCTTGCAAAAACCTAAAAAACAAACAAACAAAAAAACTGGTATATATGTCTGTCATGGAACACTATTGCTCTACTAGAAACCAGGAGGGACAGGAATTCAGGGAAGCCTGGGAGGATTTGCATGAACTGATGCTGAGTAAGATGAGCAGAACCAGAAAAACACTGTATACCCTAACAGCAACATGGGGGTGATAATCAACTTTGATGGACTTGCTCATTCCATCAGTGCAACAACCAGGGACAATTTGGGGCTATCTGCAAGGAGAATACCATCTGTATCCAGAGAAAGAATTGCAGAGTTTGAACAAAGACTTTTACCTTTAATTTAGGGGAAAAAAAACCTGTTATCTTATTATACAATCATGCTATCTCTTATACTTTATTTTTCTTTCTTAATGATATGATTTCTCTCTCATCACAATGAAGTTAGATCAATGTATACCATGGAAATAACGTAAAGACTAACAGAATGCTTTTTGTGGGGGTGGGGGGAGGGAAGCAAGATTAGGGGAAAAATTGTAAAACTCAAAATACATAAAAATCTTTCTAAAAAAAAGAAATTGAGATCTGAGTAAGACTAAAGGGACTCTGGATCCTTCCAGAACACCCCTTCTACAGCTCACTTCACCATAATGACCCCATGTATTCATTCCAGATAATCAAGTTAATAATGTGCACTACCTTCTGAGAATGGGATGTGGTGCACATTTTTCTGCTTATTTCATAACCAAGAGGACAATTGGCAATTATTAGGCTATATTATCCTCATTATTTCAGATAATTACTCCAATTATTCTCTGGCTGAATAAAGGGGTAAGAACAGTTGTGATTATGACCCTGATGTTCCAATAAAAACACTATTAGAGATTTATCACTCTTTTAATAATAAATTCTCATTTGCTCAGTCTCATTATTTAGTGAACTTTTTAAGACTCTTGCGTAATTAAAACATGCTTATTATTTCTGGATACAAAGTTTAGGAACAGAAGATTGGAACATTCCATGAATAACATATCTACACCAGGTCTTACCAGTGATAGAACTGGGATCTCAGTTTATATCAAATATAAGGGCACATCTTGCATTAGAACCACTGGATTTATAAAAACTATCATAGTACATCAGAAATACTTCTCTCTCTCTGATCCCAGCCGAATTGTTTTATATGGCAAAATTTTGCAATACCATCTACTTGATGAAAAATAAAATTTCTGAAAACTACATGAAACTATTTCAAATTTTTATTTAAATAATGTTAAGAGAAAGAAAAACAATTACCTGCACAACAAATGTTTTATCTCCAAATCCTGGAGTCATTCCCAAAAGGCTCATGTAAGAAGCCTCATTGATGAAGTTTTCAATTCCATGGAAGACCCCACGACCAGTGGCAGAGATACGCCCATGGATACCACCTTGACTGATGGGCTTTCCAGTGACACAGGCATGTGCATTAATATCCTATAAGGAAATTGAACAAGAATCAATCCACAAACATTTATTAAACACCTTAGTACCCAAGTGCTGCAGATACAAAGGGAAACAGTTCCTCTTCTCTTTGGGGAGACAACAAGAACATGTAAATAAAGGGTCATTTCTTGAAGAGGCCTCCTGGAGGAAAAGGCCTCTGAGTTGAGCTCTGAGCTCAACTAGGTCCTCTAAGAGGTGGAGGTGAGACGGGAGATGGACTGTCACTAGTGGTGAGCAGCAAGGCAGCCAGATGGACTGCACTGCAGATTATTTAAGAGTCCTCTGTACTCAGTGGAGAAAGGGAGGCCAGAGCCAGGGGTTCAAGAGTCTGTATTAGATCCTAGAAGCAATAAGGAGCTCACTGAGCAGAGGAATGGCAGGTCAGCTGTGGGTATTGGGAATAATGGAGGATGGAGACCATAAGGAGATCAGAGGTGATAAGCCTGAAGTAGCAGGTGGAGGGAGTTGGGGGGGGGGGGTTGAGTAGAAAGAAGACAGGCAGGAGAAATGGTGAGACAAGTGTTACAAGTGATTCACTATGTGGAGAGAGTGACATTAAGAAGGAGCCCAAGTTAATGAATCTGGGTGACCTGAAGAAAGGGAGGTGTCGAGATGATGGGAAAGGGAAGAAAGAGAGTTCTGTTTTGAGTGTATTGAAGTTTGAGATGATGAAGGACATTCTTAAAAATCATCACTAGGGAAAATCTCAGCAATACCTGACATGGAGGTAACAAATTATTTAACCAAAAATCCAAATCTTACAGCTTGGCTAATTAACTGAATTGTAGACTTGGTGGCTTTCATTTGTGCATTCAGTAAGGATTTACTAACCTGCCACCTCACTAAACTGGAGAAGGAACCCAAACTACAAAAGACCCCTCTTCACGGTGCTTTCATTTGACCGGTGCTTTCTTTTGACTGTCATTATTAATTCCACTGAGACTCTTTCTTTGTTCCCTATCCCTAGATATTCCTTGTCTAACCCTTCTCCACTCTGACCTTATCTTTATTTTTCATTCCCATAACACTCTGTACATTCTGTATTTGAAGCCATCATAAATACTGAAATGCATCCAAGCTGGCTTAACTATATCATCTCTCCAAATTGACAGGTACAGGCTTCAAGGATAGGCCTCTGTAGTACTGTTCTTTAGAATCTCTATATAGCAGAGAAAAAAAAATGCTGAGTAGCTTTTCTCACCACAACTAAAAAAAATAAACTTGTTATGGTATCAGAAATATCTAATTCATTATAGTAGAGTACTAAGTTACATTGGATTAAGGCGACTAACATTTCACACTAAATGTAAGATAAAGGGAAAAAACCTTTATTTTCCTGTAGCAGCTCATTCAAGCTTGAGATCCACAGCTTGTTACTAACTTGGCAGCAATCCACAGCCAATCTGAAAGTAAAGCTTGATTTCCTTTTCACCCCCAGATGAGGACGTGACTTTTTCCTCCATAGCAACTGGTGGCAACTTTACTGTTTGCAGAGGTTTTGCAGGATCTCACCACAGGATTTCCAGAAATGAAACCGTGGGGGGGATTTTTTAAAGACAAGATTTTCCATCACAGCAAGCTCTAACAAATGTTAAGTGATGTGCACTTGGACGGCACGTCTGATGTTTTCAGAGTGCTTTCATATTTACTGGTATCTTTAGCAACGAAGATATAATCTGACGATATGTGGGTCTGATGGAGAGGGGAGGGGGTCATGTGAGAGGGAGAGCATGAAAAAGACATGAGAACTCAAAATAGCAAATACTCTAGAAAACCTTGACATCCCTCACCAACTACTCAGTGATTCCTGAAATTCCTTCACAAAATAGAAATGGGAAAAGTTCATCCTTTCACAATGAGAAACAAAGAAATAAGAAATGAAAACAGGAAGGGGACCATAAAGTGGAGGAGGGGAAGGAATGTTATAATAGTGCAGGATGGGTAGGATGAGGCCCACTAAGCTGAAGAGGGACATGGCCAGCTGCAAATGGATGGATCCAGGAGGAGGCCAAGAAGGAGGCCGCTGCCCTAGTGGAGGGTGAATGAGGAGAAAGACTGTAGAGGTGGGAGCAATGAGACTCTGGTAACAAAGGGGGAAAGGTGAGTGAAGGCTGCCAATTTTGGCACTTGAAGGATGAAGGTCTTCCCCACAGAAATAAAGGTGTTTGTGAGAGGAGGAGGAGCATTAGTTCTGGTTTTGACCTGTTGAGATGCCCCCACAGAAATAAAGGTGTTTGTGAGAGGAGGAGGAGCATTAGTTCTGGTTTTGACCTGTTGAGATGCCCCCACAGAAATAAAGGTGTTTGTGAGAGGAGGAGGAGCGTTAGTTCTGGTTTTGACCTGTTGAGATGCCCCCACAGAAATAAAGGTGTTTGTGAGAGGAGGAGGAGCATTAGTTCTGGTTTTGACCTGTTGAGATGCCTGCGGAGCAGTGTGTTTGAAATGTCCAGGACCCTGCTGCTGTATGAAGGAGAAGTACACTTATACCTGTTCTGCCAGGAGCCAGAGGGTGGAGGGAGGGACAAGAAGCAGGAGGGGGAGGGGCCGATTTCAGCTCAAAGTGGAAGAACAAGAGATCAAGATGGGTCTCAAAGTAGAAGAGGAGGCCTTAGGACTGTCTTGGCTGGAGCTGCTCTAGGGTGGGATCCCCAGGAGATTCTAGGTCCCAAAATGAGTGAGAAGCCTGGAGCTGGCCTGCCTTGGCTCCTAGAGGCAGGGTTGACAGACCACTTGAGGAGTTAGAACTCTGCTCACAGGTTGCCACAAACACTTCAAAAGGCGGGCAAAGTTAGAGCTCAGGAGACATGAACAAGAAATTAAGAATCTAATCCCAGTGAGGAGGAAAAAGACATTTCACTGTTTTTTGAAAGTCCTTTAGGCCAGAGGCAGGCAGTCCCTTTTGGTAACTAAACAGTATACTTTCATTCACTGAAGGCAAGATCCCAAATGCAACGTGGGTGGTAAAGCCCAGGAAGTGATTTAAAAAGCTGTTTCTAGAGCAAATCCAAACAGGCAAATGACTGTATAAAAGCAGAGATTTATGGAATTAGTTTTCCCACAGCTTTCTTTCATGAATAATTAAAACCTCTTCAGAGTGTGGAACAGCACAACCCTTGTGATGCCAACCTGCAAGGCAGGAGCTGAGGCAGGAGCCAAGGTGCATCGGGCACCTGCATCACCAACCACACCAGCGACAGTGCCATGTTACCTATACAATCTATCTCAATGCTCCTTGCACAGCTAAAACATCATGAGGTTTAGATTCATGAGGGCAATTAGGAACTAAAATTGTAGCATTCTTGCCTGATTTCTTTTTCACATCATTTCCACAAAAGAACCTCAGATCACAAGTACTGAAATGTTCAAATGATTCTGCACTAAGACTCTTCTTTGTTGTCAGAATGTGCTACGCATACCAACATCTTGTCTAAGTTGGCAACAGCAGAGTCCACGGAGACTAGAAGAGGGAGCATGAAAACAATTGTCAGACCAACTGAGAGAGGGTTCCTTAGGAAGGGCAGAAGAGAGAAAAGCTTTTGGGGGAGGAGGACAGACAATACAGCTACTTTGCCCTGTTTCTTGTAGCCACCTCTCCTGTTGCCCCCAGTCCAGCATGGTCCTTCCAAACTATCCTTTCTCCAGTGCATCAAGTGTGAATTCCCTAACCTGGCATCTGAGGTCTCCCACAATGTCTCAAATTTGCTCCTTTCAGCCTCATTTGAACTATCTCTAACACAATACTTGTAAGCACCAGGTGGGCAGGGCCTCTCATTGTTCCTCAAATCTCTCTTGTACTTTGCTGCCTCCATTCCAATGCATTCTCAAGTTCTTATAACAAAGGGCAGGTAGGTAGATATTGTAGCAGGGGTGGGGGTGGGAGGAAGCAGGAAATGAAACCAGCAAAAAAAATTTGGAAAACTGATTCAGCATAAAGAAATGAGACTAAAAGCTTGCAAATCACTGAAAAGATTTAAACCTGAACAACACACTTTTTTTTTAAGGTAACACACTTTCTTAAAGAAAAAAATCATAAGGTATCTTAGGACTTGGCAAGAAAATATCCAGAAAAATGAAATTGATTATTAAGTCAAGAAATAAGTTAATGCAATGTAAAGACTATCAGACTGCCTTCTATGGGGGATGGTGGGAGGGAAGTAAGGTTGGAGGGAAAATTGTAAAACTCAAAAAACAATTAAAAAAAGTTTTTTAAAAAAAGAAATAAGTTAATGATGTGGGAGTCATTTCTTAATTCAGTCACTAAATAAGATGGATAAAAGTACCCAGAAACTTGGTCACCACCTGATCATATTCAACAGAAAGACATATTAAGGCAAAACAAAAATGATTAAGAACATAGAATTGAAAACTGGTATCTTATTGCCTGATCTTGCTATCTCTCATACTTTGTTTCTTCCTTAAGGATATGATTTCTCTCTCACTCAATTTGGATCAGTGTATACCATGGAAACAACATAAAAACTGACAAATTGCCTTCTGTGGGGGGTGGGGAAAGGGAAGAAAGATTAGGGAAAAAGTTGTAAAACTCAAAATAAATAAAATCTTTAATTTAAAAAAAGAACATAGAATTGTTTGGAAGATGCTATTCTCTCTGTAAAATCTGCTGTAACACCCTACTGAGTCAGATTACTCCAAGCACATCTACAAATAAAACTGGAAGGAGGTCAACAGAGAGACAAAAAATGGAACAGATCCACTGTCAACAATAGTGGAGCTGCCACATTTAGACTAAGATTAGCACCAGATATAATTATTAAAAAAAAAAAAGACATGACAATCAGGAGTGGTTTGTAGGTATTGGAAGCAAATCAGAATGGATCAAGAGACTAATATCCAAGATTGCAAAAAAAAAAGATAACAAAGCAAAATAAAAAAAATCATGCATTGTAGTATTTAAGAGGTAATTTGAGAGTCAACAATAATTGATTATTCTTACATTCTCATTTCTTTAACATCTTAGAAATGAGTGGAATATGTTAAAAATACTTTGAATTTATTTTCCCTACTCCCTTTCCGCTCCAAATTAAAATCTCATATTTCTGACACCAGGAGAGGCATAAAGGGGATGAAAAAACTGAGCTCAGAAATCTTGAGTTAAGCCTATTTTGGTTGGGAAACCTGGGGCAAGTCATTTAGCTTCACAGTGCTCTAATCAACTCTAAAACTATAAGATGCCAATCTCTATTTGAAAATGAAACTTCTTTAGTGGAACTTCTCTATAAAGAAATCACAGATCAAGTTTAAAAAAAAATCTGCCAATAAAGATATATGGAAGAAAATCAGAGAACATTACATGCTCTTAAAAATTGAAATTGTGGATAACCTAGAGAGCAAGAGAGGCAAAACAGACATCAGTAGGCTGCTAGTGCAATTTATCAGCAACAAAGACTTCAGCCTCATGAAGCAGCACAGGGAATTAGGAAGCCCATGGTCAAAAAAGGATAGTTATATTGGTGAGAGCAAGAAATGATGGTGCCTAGGGAATATAGCCTAAGGCTCCAGGAGGAGTGCCTCTAGAGGGGATGTTAGAGGTGAGAGGGCAAGCCTCTACTGTGATCTAGACAAAAAGTACCAAGCAAATAAACATCTTTTTCCCTACATTGAGAGTATAAAAATTAATTCACACTGTGTGTCAGGGATCAGCCTCCTTTTAAAAGAAAAAAGGTGGACCAGAAAAAAGGGATTATTTCTGGTTTGTGCATATCTGCCAGAAAACATTGCTTCCCAAGAGAAATGATGTGATGTCCAGTAAAACAAAACCATTTTAAACCAATCCCTTCTCTGGTACTTACATAATGTCCTATGGTACTGGCATAGGTATCTGCAATCCATGACATCTCTCTTTCACCTGTGCTCATGTCAGGAGCAGGAACATCAACACCGGGTCCTGTTTACAAAAGACAAAAGATCAATGCAATCAATTTTTAACCTAAATCAACAAAAGCAAACGGCAGGAAGATCAAGAATTCTTTATAACAAAAGCCAATCTAGACTAAAATTTGTTTAACAGTCCATATCATTATGTGACTTGATTTAACTTACTGTTTCACTGTAAAAAGAAAGTCAAAATCTTTGAAAAAGCATTCAGCAATGCATTTCAATTCCTTTTGGAAAAATATGTTTGTGTGTTGATCAATTAGACAAACAAAATAAAACAAATCTTTGATTGATTTTTAAAGTAGATATAGTGGAAAGAACATGGGACAAGTCAAAGTAATATAGCCCTAGCCCTCCTACTAGACAGCTATACAAACAGACGAAATGCACTTAACTCTCTGCTACCATAGCAGCCCCCCTCCCCCATCTGTAATCTGATAGGATACCCATCCTCACTACCACCTACCTCAAAAGGTTGCTGTGAGAATAAAAATGAGATTATGGTAAGTACTTTTGCTATTTAAATAAACCCCTACCACAGGAGCAAAAAGACGTCAATGAGAGAAGTATAAAGAAAACCTAATTTCATTTAGTTTGACATTGTGAAAACTATGTTCTATCTCCTGACTACTGTGTGGACCAGATAAAAACTTATTATTTCTTCTATTTATTTATTTATTTTTTGGCAAGGCAATGGGGTTAAGTGAAAACTTATTATTTCTTTAAGAAAATACAATCTGGGGGCGGGCTAGGTGGCAAAGTGGATAGAGCACTGGCCCTGGAGTCAGGGGTACCTGAGTTCAAATCCGGCCTCAGACCCTTAATAATTACCTAGCTGTGTGGCCTTGGGCAAGCCACTTAACCCTGTTTGCCTTGCAAAAACCTAAAAAAAAAAAAATACAATCTGAATGCTATGACAATAAGCAACTGACTGACCAACTACAGACTTCTATCTGGATTTTCTACTTGTTATCATTAATATTAAGCACACTGTACATTGTTTGGCAAATAATAGGGGCATAATAAGTGCTTTTTTTTTCATCCATTCTTCACATTGTACATTAGGAAACCTAAGCTGGAGAAGAACCGGAAAAGACAAATTAAAATGATCTGTGGATAGGAAGACTTCTATGTAAGGAGAGACCAACAAATTAAAAGAAAAAGGATGATTTAGAATTGCAAAGAATCTTGAAGCATATGAAAAGTGAAAATCTCAGAATACTAGAAACTTAAAAGTATTAGTTTTGGAACAAATAATAAACGGAAAACTCTCATGATTTACTTCCTTCATACAAATACATAACCAACTATAACATAGTACGTGAGAAGCATGGGGGTGATTCCAAAGAAAAGAAAGCATTCTGTAGAGGCAACTGTCCTGATCTCTTGGCCTGCTCTGTGGTCACTGCCCAGTCTCTTTTCAGCTTGACTTATGACTTGATTCCCAGTGCAGATGGGCACCTGGACTACAGAATGAGTCTGAAGTCTGCAGGCACTGGGCAGGGCTTGAAGCCACCCCCAGGTTCAATGACCAACCTTTTATCCTCAAGGGTGGCTCAAGGACGGGTTTCAAGTAACTATCTTAAAATCATCAGATTTTTTTTTCCCTTGGCACAAAGGAAACAATAAGGTTACAATTTTTAAAAATAAAAAATGCCATTCAGGTATCATTTCTAAAGGGAATGAGATCACTTATACAATTCTCTTTTAAAACTTCCACCCTTCCTAGTAGCCCAGGGATCATTCTCCACCCTTCCAACAGCTCTCTATGACTTTAGGATGTATTCTTATGTCTTCATGCCTCCACATTGGCTGGCTCCCATGCCTAGGGATCCTCTCTTCTTGCCTCTATCTCTTGGAATCCCTCAAATTCTCCAAGACTCAGCTAAGTGCTGCCTTCTTCCTGAGGCCTTTCCTAACCCATCTGAGGGCTGCATCGCTTCTCACAAAAGACTTTTCTTTTGTACAAATTGGTACATAAGCATATCTGCACATGCTGTCTTGCTCTTTAGAAAGAAAGCTCCTTGAAGACAGAATGCTTTTTAACTAAATATATTTTTATGTCTTCATGGAAGAAAGTATTGTGCTTTATTTCCCTACTATTCTAACTGCATCCATACTGACTGGGAGCAAACTAGAACTGTTATGTTAACGGATGCTATGGGGAGTAGCACCATTTGAACTGACATATATGCATCATATTTATCAGAAAAAAAGCACAACTCTCAGCATCAATTAAGAAGAATGTCAACCAAATTCTTAAAGCATATTAAAATTAACATCTAGAAAATGAAGTCTGTTTTAGAAAGAAATGCAATAGGAGGCAGCACAGCCTAACTCAAAGAGCCCTGGCCTTGGAAGAAACAAATGGGCACTCAAAGCAGGGCTCAAAGAAGCTTGAGAGACCTGGGCTAGAAACCAGCTGTGAAACTGCAGATCAAAGTCCCTAGCCCTCTTCCTTCACCTCAGTTTCCTCATCTGTAAAATGTGGATAATGGTATCTATCCTATCCACTTCAAAGGATGGCTGTGAGGAAAGTGGTTTGTGGTAAAGCCTAGGCCATCACGTAAAAAAGTAAGCAATTATTATACATACCAATAAAGCCCTTTTTTGCTAGTTCCATGGTAAACCTCCTTGTGATTTTTTCCAGCTCAATATCCTATAAAGAAATAGAGATATTACATATTAAAAATGGTGTTACCTTCACACATGCAAAGTTAACAGTCAATTTAGCATAGCCAGATTCTAAAGGACCCTGTCTCCAAGCCTTAATGAACCTCTTTTACTGGGTAGCTATATTGCAATCTCTATCCCAACAGCTTATCCCAGGTTAACTGAGAGACCTCTTTACAATGGGGTCATACTCAGGACTGTTTGAATTGTGTCAATTTATCAATATATTTTAAATATCTAACATATTCAGAGCTAGGAGCCCAAATGCAATGAGTTCTGGTTGCTCAGAAACATAAGACTGTCATTTTTAAAAATGATAACATTCAACAATACAAAAAGGAAAACTTAATAGTGTCTAAGACAGAAAAAAAACCAAGCCCCCCCAAAATCAATTTTTTTCTTTAAATTCAAGTAACAATTATTTAATTAAGTAACAATTAAGTAACAATTATTTAAGGAAACAATGACTCTCAATGTAGAGGGATCTACCTCTTTACTGAGTGAGGAAAAGGTCAATAGTGACATCAAATAGGTAGGTGACCTTTTATATGGCAATTTACCAAATGAGTAACTTATTTACTTGTTTTTCCATTTTTCTTTTAAGCAATAGGGTTCATTAATCTCACCTCTGGGGAAAGGGGAAATCAGTTGGGAAAACAGCAACACAAAAGAAGGGCAGAGGGAACATTATTCTAATTTTCACATACACATAAAGGTGGAACTTACTGAATACTGCTTGGGATTGATTTTAACACCAGCTTTGGCTCCTCCAAATGGCACATCTAAAGCAAAAAGAGGGAGTGTGTGTGTGTGTGTGTGTATGAGGGTAGAGAACAGAATAAGAAAGACAAACAGAATACGTGGAATAAAAATGACTTCAAATTTTGAATGTAAAATTCATTCTTTCTCCTAAATCTCATTAACAATTATGTCCTGTCAAATCTAAACTTAAATCACTCTCTAATACAATAAGGGCTGTAAGAATTTTTTGTGACTTAACTGTTTAATAAGATTTTCTATCACATTTAAATTTGCTATTAATTAATTCAGGCATCCTTTAAAAGATATGTTCTTTCAAGAATTTTTGATTTTAAGATAATGCTTCTATAATGTCCATTTAGTTTCAATTCCTTACTACAATATCTTGTTAAAAATAACATTCAGTTACCACTTTTCTCTCTAAGAGCTTAGAGCACCTTTAGAACATCCTACCACAAACAAGAAAGCACTCTTACCAACCACAGCACATTTATAAGTCATCAGAGATGCCAAGGCTTTTACTTCATCCACACAAACATCTGTACTGTAACGGATACCTATAAGAATCAGAAGGATAAAAACAGGTTTAAAGAAGCATTATTTAATTCAGATCTAAGGTAAATTTTTAAAAACTCATTTTTTTCCAACTAATCATCATAGATTTCCTAGAGGGGTAGCAGGTTATTGCACTGATCAGAGTCCTTGAAGTCTTCTAAAGTGTTTGTCTTAACAATTTTTTATTACTATATAAATTGTTCTGGTTGTGCCAGTTCACTGATTCAATTCATCCAGGTGTTCTTAGGCCTGAAATCCACCCCTGAATCATTTCTTTTGACACATTAGAATTTCATGATGCTGATTCATTCCAACATTAAATAGAATATTCTGTCATTCTGATGGGCCAGTTCTCTGGCCGTTCAGAACTGGGCCCTTTTCTCCCTTTCCAGTTGCCCTACACCTCTCTCCCCTCCACTGTGCTTGGTGACCAGGGACACTGCTCTTCTTACAGTTCTTCCCAGAAGATACTCCATTTCCAGCCTCTGAAATATTCTCCTCTCCTCTGTCTCTTGGCTTCCCTGACTTCCTTTCAGCCCCAGCTAAAAATCGAGCCTTCCTCAAGAAGCCTTTCCAGATTCTCTCTGAATGCCAGTGTCTTCTCTCCATAGGAACAGATCCAATTTATCCTCCAAAGAGTGTCTGGGATTCCTGACAGCATAGACCATCTTTGGCTTTCTTCGAACAGTGCCTTCTATAAAACAAGCACTTAATAAATGACTGATTTCAGCAGTCTTTAACATTTAAAAAAAAAAATGTTTTCACTAGTGATTACTGCATTTAGCCAACCCACTGCAAACAATATCTTTCAAGGTAATGGGATCAAAAGAAATATAGTTGTACTCTAAATGCCAGAACCAATGGAACTGAGTTTAAATTACCCTGTAGATTTAAACCACCTACAAGGTCAAGGGTGCTGCCTCCTGCCTTAGCTCTAGGTATCAGCCTCATCTCCAGCTTTGAATAAAAGGGTTTTAATTCAGGGGCAGCTGGGGGTGGGATGACGGTTAGTGCACTGACCCTGTCATCAGAAGGATCCAGGTCAAATCCAGCATCAGATTCCACCCAAGCTGCCTCCCACCCCCCTACACCTAGCCTTGAAGCTCATGATTCCCTTCTTTCAAGACAAAGTTCAAGCACCACCTTCTAAGCCTATCCCCCAAATGCCAGCTCCTTCCTTAATTCTTTTGCAAGCACTTGTTTCCCTTGAGAAGAAGAGCCGAGGAAGGTGGCTGACTCCCAGAAAGCATGGATTAATGCTTGTAGACTGAGGGATGATGAAGGAGTCCCCCTTACCCCCCCCATACACACAGTCTGGGTGAGGCCGCCCTCACAGCCAAGCCTAAACCTCATATTTGGATGAACAGTCATCTTGGGTCTCATTAAACAGACCTAAGCACCTCTGGAAGAATGCTGCCCTCTAAAAGGACACATGGTTTCCAAGGCCACTCCCTCTGCTCCTGCCAACCCCAGACAGGTTGAGGCTCTCAGGGTGACCCAGTGGGCACTGCCCATCCAACCCTGATCAGTCTGAGGTACTCTTCATTCATGTGATTTTGCCTGCGTGGCTCCATGCAGTTGGCATGTTATCCATAATGAGGAACATCTGGAGTCCCAGCTATTTGGATTCTGTGTAAGGCATATTTCAAGAAACTTCCATAGTAACTTTGGTTAAAGTTTCTTATGCTTGTCTCTATATATATGTCAAGAAAAATCTCAAATTTAATATCCAGTCCTTAATGAATATTGAATTTACATGAAAAAATTATCCATCTAGGCTTTTGATAAAACTATTCAAAATCTAATTATAGCATCATGTCAGATGCTGCTTATTTGTAATTCTACTATCTTTCCCAAACTATATAAAATCATTTAAATCCCCAGAAGCATCTTGTCTAAAACATGTGATGAAAAGTAAAGGCTTCCCCCCACCTCCCCAATAACATTCTAAACTGAGCTTATAGGTTTGAAAGGGCTCTAAAAGAAAGTCCGTAACATTCCATTTGACCTTAGTCACCAGGTGAACAGGCAAGTACTTGTGTACCAAACTACATTTAAAATTATGCAGATCTATCTTTTAAAGATGTATATATTAGACTTTAGCTACTAGGTACTCAAGATGATCCAACTATGATCATCAGACTATGTTCTGAAATCTGCTGGCAGATAAGGGAAACGTTAAGTTCCATTTTTAATGACAAAGAATGAATACAAATTCACCTGCAAAGCCACTATTTCCTGAAACAACATAGCTGAGGTCTTATATAGATTAAAATTTGTAGCTATTTTTATAGCTGGACTTCAGAAGTCCAGAGGCTTTGTCAAGTGATGATGGGTCAGTCCACAAATCCCACAGGAGACAAATGATATCTGCTTAATATCAGAATGTAAGGAGGTACAAAGGTAGCTTCAATACTAAAAAGTTTCAACTGTTCAGAATTTAATTCTCCAGATAAAAAAAAAATCAACCTTCTTCATTCAGCAAATTCACAAGCAGAGTAACCTATAATCAAAGATCAATGTTTCTCAGAAGAATTTTGGATTATTTTATATAAACTTTGTATTTCTCCTATCTCCACAGAGTAAATAGAACACAAAATGAGAGTTCAAATATTCGTTAATGTTCATAATCAAATACCAAAAGCATTTATTCCAAATTAACACTGGGATTCTCCTCACCAATGAAGAGTCACAAAGCCTACAAAACAAGGAAAACAAAGTGCCCATTAAAAAGGCCTGCAAAATATAACATGAGTCAGAAACCAGTGATGACTGTTCATGGATTACCATGGAAAACACTCAAGTTTCCACTGGATGAGACCCAGGAAGACTCTTATTTACAAAGTAAAAAAAAAAAATTACCAACCACACCCAGTCAGAACTCAATTGCAAAGCACCAGAGCAGGAAAGAGGAAACAAGGCTACAAAATTAGTGGCTTCAAAAAACATTTTCTTTTTTATTCCCTTAAATGTTTTAAATTTTCTTTTGTCTTCACACTAGTCATTCCAGTAGGACATGGAGGAGAATCTGCTTCAATTCTAAACTGAAACTTTCTCAAGATCATTTTTTACAAGAGGGAATGTTTTAAAATGCTTTTAGTTTATTCTTTAAACATTTATTAATCATCCCCTATATGCCAGGCAATGAGGCACTATGCCAAGTGCCTGAGATACCCCCTCCCAAAAAGTCCCTGCCCTCACAGCTCACAACCTAATCAATCATAAAGAACTTAAGGACATCAGTACAAAAGGAAAACCAGAAATCATTCATTTCTGCTCAGTTAAACCAATCTAACTTTTTTAATTGAGCCAGGTCACACTACTATTAAGTAGATGAAATTAAAACTATTTAAGGGAAATATTATCTAAGTTTAGGGCTCACCATACTTTCATTTTAATCACTGGATTAGCAAAACAAAAATAGTTTATATATCCTAGCTAACTTATAGGAAAAATAGTAACATTCAAAGTTTCTCTATATAATGAAATAGGGGAAGGCCTCTATCTAGTGGTCTGGGACCTATGATGAACATGCCCCTTGGAGTTGCCAGCCCCTTCCTCATCATGAGCCCACAAGCAGTAAATAACTGGCACTTTGGAAAGCCAGGTGCAATATTTAGGTTTGTGGTCCCGAAAGGGATGGGGGGCTGCAACACCATGCCAAAGGAACCAGGAAGAGATGCTAACTTAGTACCCTTAAAAAGAGCCTTTGACCCCCACTTCCCATTGTGGGATTGGGAACTGACAGCTCTCCACGATCTTCCTAGGGGCTGAGAGAGGGTTCCTCCCCAATTCCCTTTTCTCTTCAAAGGCCCCCTTGACCAGGTGAGACTAAGACTACACTTCATGCCTCTGACTGTGCCTCTTAAGAATAAGGAGCCAAAGAGGCAGCTAGGTGGTGCAGCAGATAGAGCACTGGCCCTGGAGTCAGGAGAACCTGAGTTCAAATCCGGTCTCAGACACTTAATAATGACCTAGCTGTGAGGTCTTGGGCAAGCCACTTAACCCCAATGACTTGCAAAAACTAAAAAAAGAATGAGGAGCCAAAAAACAATGGGTGGTCATCCCAAGACTGAGAGGATGGTTAGTTTTCAAGTTCCAACTAGAATGACAACTAAAACCTAATCAAAGGAGATGACCACCACCGAGGGAGATGGACCATGCATGCCTGACTGGCCAGGAGTGACAGCTCTTGAGTTGCTTACTCAGATACTACAGACCTGAGGTAAAAATTAAATACCTGTTCAGCAAGGGGTTTTTCCTACCTCCCAGGAAAATATAATGGAAGAGATGTGTCAATATGCATTTGAGTCTTTAGCCAAATCAAAGATTTAAGAAATTTCTTTGGAGGAGGGGTATAATAAGCCAGAGAGGTGGGGAGTAAAAAGTCCAACTCTCTCTGGCATCAGTCTCCCTCCACAGGGCTAGGTACCCAGTCCTATTAATGTTCTTGAACACTGCTTTTTAATATAAACTTATTTAGGAAGTCTTTAAACCTGCAGACTTTAATTATAACTAAGACACGTGTGTGTGTGTGTGTGTGTGTGTGTGTGTGTGTGTGTGTGTGTGTGTGTGTCGAGGAGAGAGATAGAGGGAGGGAGGGAGGGAGGGGGGGAGGAAGGGAGGGAGGGAGGGAGGGAGGGAGAGAGGGAGAGAGAGAGAGAGATGATTTAGGTCAGAGTTTAAGTCACTTTCTATGTTCTGTGCGTCCCTTTGCAAAATGTCAACTTCTATAAATCACTTCTGTGGCTTCAGTTTCTCAAAATACAAAAATAATACCTAAAATAACACTTAGCATTCAAAGAGAATCAAAGTCAATAGAGGAGTTCTGCAAGTAAGAAACACCATGGAAATAATAAATGTGACTTCTCCAGTATTTTAGATTTTAAAAGTGAAATTTGGAATTAAACTATTTACTATATTATCTGATCACCTAAAAAATGTATAAAAAAAACTTTGGTGACATAACTGATAAAATGAAAGTTTCATGTAACAATAACAACAGTATGTACAGCTTTTAAGGAAAAAGTCAGTTTGTTACTATGGTGACAAAGGGGAAAATATGTCAACTCACTGCCCATTTAAAAAAAACAGTCTGAAGTTTTCTTGCTTTCGTACTTCCACCACAAGCTGGCACAGTAACTGGGTAAATGCAAAAAACAAAGCCATAGGTTTGTTTGCTTTAATTAGCACTAGAGCTTAATATCCCTTTATCCCCCAACCTAACAATTTTTTATAAAAGGAAAGGGGGGAAAATCAGTTCAGCAAAACCAACCAGTACATCAAGGCTAATAGTTTATGTAAGGCTTCACACACTAGTCTTCCATATGTGAAAGAGAGGAGGACAATGGGGTCTTCTGTCTTCTTCAGGACCAAACTTGGCCATTATGGTTTCACAGCATTTAGCTTGTCCTTTTCATTTACATTGTTATTACATAAACGGTTTATTTTTCTTAGCATCAGTTCATATGGTAAGTCTTCCTGGAATTCTTCTTAATACACATTATTTCTTATAGCACAGCAATATTCTATATTATAATAATGTATCAAGACTTGTTTAGCCATAGTCTACTCCACGGGTATCTGCCTCTCTCTTTTCTGTTCTTTTCCTCCTACCAAAAAATACTGCTTGACACACTTGGTGGGTATGTGGGGCCTCTCCTTTTTGTCCCTGACCTCATTGCGGCAAAGTTTTCAGTTTAATTGAATAAACATGTATTCAAGTCTTTTATGTACTGGGGTCCTGGGATGTAAAGACAAGCAATGATACAAATTGCTCAAGGGGGTATATTCTAGTGGTAGCACTTTACATAGAAATACAACAAGTGTGGCAATCTAGATTCCTGGAGTCAGGGGTAAGCAGGTATGCGCAGCAGTGGGCTTCATTTGCTCCTATGAGACCCCCTCCCTTTCTGCCTTTTGTGCAGTTTGGGGCATGTCCTGGAAACTTCAAGAAATTTCATCTATGAAATGAGAGGATTGGACTAGATATCTCAGCACCCTTTTATTCACTTCTAATTGAGGGTACCCCCTTCAATGAGCATTTTTTTTTATTATTTTATTTATGGCAATGAGGTTAAGTTACTTGCCCAAGGTCACACAGCTAGGTAATCATCAATTATCTTGAGGCCATGTTTGAACTCAGGTCCTCCTGACTCCAGGACTGGAGCTCTATCCACTGTACCACCTAGCTGCCCCTCCCCCAATGAGTTTTTGTACACATGGGGTTATAGCTACTGATGCTTACCATGTTAGAAATTAAGATGTCTTATTATTATGAAGAGAATTTTGATCTCAAGGACTCCCTGAAAGGATCTTAGGGACCCTGAATGAGATAATTTAAGGTTCCTTAAAATTTAAATCTTATGCTCTTGTCATCCAGGCATATAAGGCAAACAAAACAGGGCCTGGATTTAGGCTGCTCAGATAAGAACATAGTGGAAGAGATGAGAATTTAAAAGAAACTCACCAGGAAGGGCATGGGAAAGGGTAGATACATCAAAACAGAATCTGGACACACTTTACATACAGAATCCTTGTTTAGATAGCCACATCATAAAATAGCAGTTTGGGCATGTTTGATCATTTAGAAATGGTTCTCTAAAGTGTTTCCCATCTCTAAGTGTCAATGAATCTTATTCTTCTCAACACTACCCTCCAGACTTATCACAAGGTCCTAAACAAAATAGTAGGTACACTGTTGAAGGGCATTCTTTATATTAGGTTTTTGTGGGACTTCATGATCATTTTTCTTTTCTGTAATTGTATGTATGACACACAGTGTTCATACCAGAATATGTCAAAGAAAAAAAAAGATGACCTCACCAAAAAACTCCACCTGAACTCATTTTGATAAAAAAATGAACAGAAAATGAACAGATCACTAAGTCTCTTATATTTTCCTTAATACTGAAGTTAAAAATAATTCAGAATTGGTTAAGATAGCAGAAAAGAAGTTTCTGATGAGGTAATATCTTCTCACCCATCATTCCTTCTGACTTCTTCTTTTGGCCCTTAAAATCCTAGGTACATTCCCTGTCCTCTCCTGAGTTCTGCTAAGTTTCTATGCTTATAGTTTAAAGAATTACTTTATTACAGATGATTCCAAAATCTACTCTCTCCAGCCAAGGATACTCAGCCCACATACAAAACCTCCAATTCCAATGATCACCTGAGGTGTTGCATGGCCTCCAACACCATGTATTTTTTCAAAAGAGTTCTTCCCGGAATCCTCTCTGTCTCCAGTCCCCCGAGACTTCCAACCTCTGACTTTGTTCCTTTTGTTATTCCCTTCCCCATTGTTCTCAGGGTTCAGTCCTAGAGAAGGGAGACAAGGTGTTATGCTACACTAGAGGGAAGAGCTCAAGGACCTATCTATCTGCTCCATTAGCTGAATTTTATTGAAGAATTTAACTCTAGGGTTCAGCTTCCTCATCTGTAAAGTGAGGAATTACAGTGTGATTTTTTTTTTTGGTAAGGTTTTTACAAGGCAATGGGGTTAAGTGGCTTGTCCAAGGTCACACAGCTAGGTAATTATTAAATGTCTGAGGCTGGATTTGAACTCAGTTTCTCCTGACTCTGGGGCCAGTGCTCTATCCACTGCACCACCTAGCGGTCCCTATAGTATGATTTTGTTTTAAAGATTCCTTTTATCCCTAAAATGTTGACCAAAAATATATTACTCTTATTACCCTGCCTCCACAATCTCAGAGAACCAGGGTACTGTCAGATGAACCATCCTAAAAACATAACCTCCAAAACTCAGGCCCCAGAACTAGCAACAGTAAGTAGAAGTTGCAGAAAAGCAGATTGTTATAAAGAAAGACTTCCTCACATGAGAAATTCTCCATTGAAAAGGATTACCGAGGGAGATGCTGTGTTCTTCCATGACCTGTGCGATCCCTTATAAGACGGTCTGTTGGAGGATTTCTTGTTCAGGGACGGGGAGGAACTCCCAAGTCCCTCCAACCTGCAATTCTTCTCAACTAGTCAAGGAGCTAGAAAAATTTTTCATTGCCTATATATAAAGTACAAATTTCTCTGCCTAGCTTTCAGGACTTTCCTGACTCTGCTTGTCCCACAGAATCCCCAGTTCAATGAGCATTTTTCAGCCATCTACTTATTAGCTCTAAGGCCATCACTGAAGTTCATTATGGTAAGATCATGTGTCCACTGGCAAGAACCTGCTAATCCTCTGATGCTGTCCTGGCTATGGTGGGAGTAGATCACATCCAAGAGATCAAGTGAAGGAGGCTACTACAAAGAATACTTAGAATTCAGAGGCGTTATCTTTTGTTCTATAGTATGCATACTTATAATCAATCAAGTTACAAAACCTGGAAGAATGGCAAAGTCATTTAATTCATGCAAAATTAAAGAACGTTCCTTTATTACCTATATGTTAAAAAACAGAGTGGATAGAGCACCAGCCCTGGAGTCAGAAGGGCCTAAGTTCAAAGCCAATCACAGATACTTAATAATTGCCCACTGCTTTAAATAATTTTTTAATAATAAAATTTTTTAAAAAAACAGAACTATAGGAAATGTCTTCAACTGGAATGCACATTTTAAGTAGACTCTAGTTTGTTTTAGTAATAAGGCAAATTATCATTAATTTTTAATAATCACTTATTAGGAAAAATATTTATTACAAAGTCAAAACAATTATTCACTTGATTCTTCCCCTTCATTAAAACTTGCTTGGACCCAAAAATACATTTTAAACTGAATTACTCTCTTCTTTCTGCTCATAATGAAAAAGGAAAAAAAGAGCTATGCTCCTAATGAACTTGGACAGGCATTACTAAATCTTTATTTAGGTCACATCTACTCAACTTCTAGCAAAGGAAGTAAATCTGAAAAATTGGAAACTCTTAAAGACTTCCAAAAGAATAGTGTGATTCTCAGGGAAAGAACAGCAAGTTCACAGCTAACTAAAATATATTCCTACTTTTTAAGGTGGGTGAGGGTTGACAAGAAAAAAGGAAGTTATGTAAAAGTTACTCTTAGCTGGGGAATGATTACTAACATATTGCTTTGCTCCTTACAGGTGTTTAATGAATGTTCACTGAAATAAATTATGGCTTAAATAGAGTCTTATACTCTTTAAAAAATAAAAACTTGTTTTAGTTCTTTTTATGAGTCTCCAAAAAAGTATTGTATGTTGTTACTGTAATTTTGGGAGGAATCTGAACCTATGCTTTCATTGGTCATAGCAGATATTCTGAACCCAAGGGTGGTGAACTTAATTTTTAAATTATGTTTTGATAACTATTTCTTTTTTTTTTTTTTAGGTTTTTTGCTAGGCAAATGGGGTTAAGTGGCTTGCCCAAGGCCACACGGCTAGGTAATTATTAAGTGTCTGAGGCCAGATTTGAACTCAGGTACTCCTGACTCCAGGGCCAGTGCTTTATCCACTGCGCCACCTAGCAGCCTGTGGCCTTGGGCAAGCCACTTAACCCCATTTGCCTAGCAAAAAACCTAAAAAACAAAACAAAAATCATTGTAAACCTACAGGTTTTATTTACTGTCGCTAAAAACATCATTCTAAGGTGTCCGTGGGTTTCACCAGACAGCCAAAGGGGCAGGTTGCAAACTTATTTGTTGGGGCAGCTAGGTGACAATGTGGACAGAGCACTGCCTGGAGTCAGGAGGATCTGAGTTAAATTAGGCCTCAGACACTTAATAATTACCTAGCCGTGTGACCTTGGACAAGTCACTTAACCCCACTGCCTTGCAAAAACAAAAACAAAATAGAAAATTTGTTGCATGAATATAATTATTAGTTTGTTTTCTTGCTAAATACTTTAACAGAAGACAAGGCAGCTAGAAAGGCTTAAAGCAACATTCTTTTTAACTTTTTTTGCATGCAAAAAAAATCAATCACATTTGTCTTCAGGGGTGTCCTTTAACTTAGCTCTTAAAACACTCATTTCAGTTTTAACACTAGAAATTAAGTAGGCTGAAATATAGTCACTTTTATCCTTTTTCAAGAGAAACCACCATCATTCTAGAGACAAAGACATCATCAAACTAAACCATTAACCTACATTTCCTTTTCTAACACTAGGCACAAAGTAACATTGGCACCCTTAGCTCCTTTTCTGGAAATAAGATCTCTGAGTCTTTTTTGTTCACTTTTGGATATGGGGGGGGAGGGGAGAATGTTGAGAATTGGTTTAGTGATTTTGATAATCATTGAATGAAAAAATTTTATTTGAGAAAACCATACATTATTTTATCTTAAGACAGGTCTTTTTGGAATAGTTTTCATTCAGACAATTTATATTAGACATTAATCAGATAAATCACATACAAACAGCTCTTCATTAAAAATTCATCATTTTCTCTAAGAGGAAAGAATGAAATTATGACTTAGTTTAGCCATTCTGGGAAATTTGGAACAATACTCTCAAAGTTAATAGATTCTTTGATCCAAAGATTGTTAAGTATCAGGAACGTATCTACTCCCCAAAGAAGTCAAGAACAGAGGAAAAAGATCCATATACTCAAGAATCTTTAGTTATAGTAAAGAATTAAAAATGATAGGCATCCATCAATTGAGGGATAGCTAAATAAACTAAATTTGATGCAATATTGCTCTGTTACATGAAACTGAGTATTACTGATTCATAGAAACATAAGGGGAACTATAATAGAGAATGAAGGAGTAAGAACTAGAAAAACAGCTTACCTCAAACCCCAATAATATGAAGGAAAATTAAAACAATGGAAAGAACATTGGCTTAAGGAGTCAGAGGACCTGAGTTCAAATGCTACTTCTGTGACAACCTGGGTAAATCAAATCAAATCACTTAATCATCCTTTGCCTATTTTAAAAATAAAGGTTGAACTACATACACACACGCACATATACAAACACACAATTTATTAGTCAATATAAGAATGAAAATTATTTAGGATTTTTTAAAAAGAGACAAATGAAACAATATAAAATGTTATGGTAAATTTCAAAAAGAATTAAGAGTGTATTTTACTAGGAATAATAAAATAATATGATGTAGTAGGAAAAAGTACTTTGGGAGTCAGCACTGTGTAAATTGTGTGGCCTTTGAAGTCACAAACTCTTTGCTACCTCATTTCTTCCACTGCAGAATGGAGTTGGGTTAGATTAGAGGTGTGAAATGGGCTGCATGTGATCCACAATATTTCAGGGGCAAGAACCAGACTAATTTGTGGAGCCTATTTGATTTTACTGTGTTGGTGTATTAATTTAAAAAAAAAAAGAAAATAAACATGGTTTTCCAAGTCAACATGTGGGCTGTAAGAAACCTCATATCTGGTTTCCTGGCCCCATTTCTATCCCAGTTTGATAGCACTAGACTAATGATTTTAAGTGTTCTTTCCTGGCTCTAAACATGGGATCCTAATGATTAATTAGGAAAACTAAAGAAAATTACTAATAACAAATCAAGATAATGTGTGTCTATGAAATATTATCTTTCTGCATCAAAGATATAAGGAATCTGTACTGTTTCCTGAAATTATCTAATGTTAGGACTTAACAAATATTTAACAATATCTTTTGATTATGTCTTAGTATCTTTTTACACTGCAAATAGATTCTAGAAATTATTTTCCATGGAGTTAAAATTATAGTACTGATCTTTGTTTTAAAATATACTCAAACATGAGTGGAAAATTTGTTCTAGAGGCGGCTAGGTGGCACAGTGGATAAAGCAATGGCCTTGGAGTCAGGAGTACATGGGTTCAAATCCAGTCTCAGACACTTAATAATTACCTAGCTGTGTGGCCTTGGGCAAGCCACTTAACCCCGTTTGCCTTACGAAAAAACCTAAAAAAAAAATTTGTTCTGTGGGAAAAATTTTAGTCAATTAAAGATATTACAAAATCAAAAAGTCATACTTTAATTGATTTTTGACAAATATTCCCAAACTCCTATATACAAATGAGTTCTATCCCTGTCAAAGTATTCACTCAGGGAAGAAATGTTTAAGGCTCTCAAAATATCAAAATATTATCTGTAGCCATGTTCTTCTAAATACTTCCAACAGACAATATGATGATGAAACTTGGAGTCAGAAGAAACTGGGTTTAAATTCCGGACCTAACAATTGCTAACTGTATGACCTTGGGGAAATCATCTGACTTCTTTGTGAGAAAAGGACTTTGCAAACTTTCAAGTTGACTTAATAAATGTAACTACTTTCTTCCTTTCAAAGTGAACTTGATTTGTATAAACAGTCAAGTTATTGGGAGCTAAGGATATTCTATAAAGTGAGTAGTTATGTATAATTGTATCATAGGATATTTCAACTGGTACTGAAAGAATTCTAAAAGGAACTCCAAAAAACAGTTGTTTTTCATCACTGGAATATATAGCTTCCCAAGATGAACCAGTCACAACAATTAATAACTCATTTGAAAGATCTAGTTCTCTAGGGGAAGAATGAATGACTGAGGTTCACATACTACACAGAAGAGGTTATTCCACAAATCAAAATGGTTTAAATTAAGAAATCAATAATTAAACAAATCTGAACTAATTACAAAATAGGAAATAAGATAAATGAAAAGCAAAATCACCCCATAGAAATAAAAATCTGGTTAAAAAGAACAGAGCAAATAATAAAATCAATAAAACAAAGATGAAGTCACAGCAGAAGCAGAGGAAATAAAAGGCATAATAAGAACATATTATGCATAATTATATACTAACAAAGCTGAAAACATGAAATAGAGAAATACTATTGAGAAATACCCTAACTTCCAGAAGATCAGAAGAGAACTTTAACAACCTGATTTCAATAAGGAAATAGATCAATTAAAAAAAACTATCAATGAATTCAGAGGAGAATTCTAGCAAACTTTTAAGGAATAGTTGGTATTCATACATCGCAAATTATTCTGAAAAACTGATCAAAAAAGCATCCCATCAGAATGTTTTTGAGCCAAATATAGCCATAATAACTAAACCAAAGATAAAAAATAGAAAATTATAGAATATGATTAATGAATATTGATTCAAAAATCTTTAACTAAATCTTATCAGACTACAGCAATTATCCAAGAAGTCATTCATTATGATGAAGTGTCGTTCATAACAAGGATGCACAGATTATTCAGATTGGGATCCTCAGAATCACAATGAAATATGCCAAACCACACGACTGTCTCAGAAAAGGTTTTTTGACAAATCATTACAAATTATTAAAACTCTACAATGTTTCAGCAGAGAGCTTTTATTTATTAATTTATTTTTTAGGTTTTTGCAAGGCAAACGGGGTTAAGTGGCTTGCCCAAGGCCACACAGCTAGGTAATTATTAAGTGCCTGAGGGCGGATTTGAACTCAGGTACTCCTGACTCCAGGGCCGGTGCTTTATCCACTGTGCCACCTAGCTGCCCCAGCAAAGACCATTTAATGCATCTATCTGAAACCAAAAGCATCATATTGCACAGAACTAGACTAGAACTAGTCTAGAATCCTTTCCAATAAATATAACATTTCAGAAATTATACTCATTCTCCTCACTATTAATTTAATACAGTTCCAGAAATATTAGCAATAGTGAAAACCACAGTGAAGCACCTTATACCCTAGCAAGGACTCAGCAAATCCCTGCCCCCAGGCATAAGACAAGCCCTTATCAAGAAATCAATAAATTCTGGCCTTAGCCTGAAGAGGTAAAGTCATTGAGCTATTGCCCTTCATCTTTGCTCTTTGAGCTATACCACTCATCTATATATATCCCTGATTACCTCATCAGTTTCTATATGGGCAGCATATGGCACAGTGGATAGAGCAGTGGCCTTGGAGTCAGGAGGATGCGAGTTCCAGTCCAACCTTAGACACTAGCTTTAGACATTAGCTGGGTGAGCTTGGGCAAGTCACTTAACCCTAACTAACCCTAAGCCTCACATTCAGGACCATCTCCAGTTGTTCTGATTCATATCTGGCAGAAAAGAGAAAGTGAGGCTGGTGACTAAGCACAGTTCACTCAAATCTAATTCACACAACTTCCTGATGTCATGGTTTTATTTCAGAATGAAGACAAACATCATCTGTTTCTGAGTTAACCCTACACTAACAGTGACTCTCATCCCATAAAGTTATCAATACTACTTGAAGCCTCCCCTTATGGCCATATTATTACACTATTTTTCAAAGCTATTTTACAGAAACTACTTGAAACATGGCTATACTCCTATCCCATTGTCAATCTTACAGAAATTACTTGAAAACACTAAGTTGACCCCTAAGGACCTATACCTTAATCCTAGCACTGTCTTCACCCCTTCTCTAGATTCCTTCTTAACAAGTCACTCATTTTTTTTTCTTGCTGTCAAATTCAATACCTTGGCATCAAGGGATTTTGTTGCAGCAACAAGAGGAAGATAGGATGACTTTGCATAAGTTCATATTGTACATGGTTCCCCTTTCTTTAAAGATGAAATGAAATTTGATCTTATGCATTTTAAAAACTAAAAAATTGGCAATGGAGTAAACAGACTACTATCACATTAAAGATCTTGGCGGCCAACTCTTTTAGCTCATCATCTGTAGATGTCTTAAGTATGACCCACCTATCCATCCCCTTTGTTCATGTGAAGTCACTTAATTAAAAAAAAATGTAATAGCTCATACCCGAGGACTCATCAGTCTCCAAAAGGGTACTGGCTCTGAAGTCAGAGAATCTGAGTTCATGTCCTGCCTCTTAGAAAAATCACAACCTTTCAGGGTTTCAGTTTTCACAAATGTAAAATGAAGGAGTAGTTAGATAAGAGAGCAGTTTTATGTGTCTAATTTAAATGGCCATTGCTACTTTACAAACTGAGCAAACTAAGACCCAAGGTGGCAGTTACTCACCAAGACCACACATATGGGTGAAGTCAAAACAGATTCATAAAGTAAAATTCTATCAGTCATTAAAATGCAGTTCCAACCAACTGCTATTCCTGAACAATGGAAGCCGCCAACTTGTAAGAGAAAGATCTTTTTTCTAAAGTCTTTGTTTGGGAAATCATATTTTAAATGTGGTTAACTGAAAAGAATGAGCCCAATGTGGCCTAAATCACACTTGAGTCCCTGAAACTCTTTCCCCCTTTTATTGGCACAGACACTTCTCTTTGGGTCTTAAGAGTCCTATTTACTAGGAAGGGGCTCTTCTTTCTTTGCTCAGGGCCCACTGCACAAAGGAATAAAGTTAAACGCAAAGGAAAGGATGCAAGCAAGGTGGGGAATCGTGGAGGTGCTCAAAGACACACAAGCGCCTCTCAGTAGGGGACAACGTGGTGTCACAGAGCCCAAGTGGCCGCCCGCCTCCCCAGCCTCACCTCAGGAGCTGGCCACGCCCTCACCACACCCCCTGGAGCTCTTTCATTCCATTGGCTGGCAGGCCGGGCAGAAAGCGCCTGGAGCCTGGCCCTCAAAGCGCTTGTTTATCCAAGGACCAGTTAAACCCAAGTGTGCATCTCCTGCCCACAGACTTGGCAAATTAAAGGCAACCCCTTAGTCAACAAAGCTGGTCCCAATCCGAAGGTCCCCCCTCTTTTCCCGAGGACCTCGGTGCACGGACTCAGCCTCCTGGCCACTGATTTTCAGGGAGGGGGTCGGCTTACGGGTAAGAAGAAAACAACGGACTTCAATTGCTCCGGGAAACGGACTGAGTAAAGGGACCTGGAGAGCAACTCAAGAAACCTTCACGCAGGTCCGAATCCCTCTTACTGACTAATTCTCCCTTAAAGAGGCGGAAAAGTCTTTTTTAGAAAAGTACCCCCAAGTGCAAGCGTAGCAAACACAGGCACGGCTCCTGCCCCTCCTTATCCTCTCTCTCCATAAAGTGGACAGCAGTCCATGGAATCCTCAGCTAGGTCTGAAGGGCTGGCCAAGGCTCAGAAGAGACTTGAGAACAAGTATTTTAAAGATGCCCCCCAGATGCAATCAGCATAAAGACACGACTTCCCTTCCCCCTCCTCACCCTCTCCATGCAATGGGGAGCAGCTCCGGAAAGACTCAAGTCGGAAAGGAAACCTACTGGTGAATACTCTAAAAGAGAAGGAAAAAGGTTTTTTAAAAAGGTGCTCCCCAGGCGATGATCAACCTTGATGGACTCACTCATTCCATCTGAGCAACAATCAGAGACAATCTGGGGCTGTCTGCAATAGAGAATACTATCTGTACCCAGAGAAACAACTGTGGAGTTTGAACAAAGACCAAGGACTATTACTTTTAGTTTAGGAAAAAAACCTGCTATCTCATTGTCTGATCTTGCTATCTCTTATACTTTATGTTTCTTCCTTAAGGATATGATTTCTCTCTCATCACACTCAATTTGGATCAATGTATACTATGGAAACAATGTAAAGACTGACAAATTGCTTTCTGGGGGGGGGGGGAAGTAAGATTAGGGGAACACTGTAAAACTCAAAATAAATAAAATCTTTAAGCCAAAAAAAAAAGGTGGCCCCAAGTGCAGATGCAATCAACATCTAGTCCCGACTCCTCCTCCTCTCCTATCCAAGAAATACCGGAGGAAGCTCCCTTAGATAAGAGACGGAAAAAGTTTTCCTCTATAAGGAGCCACCCAAGTGCACCACAGACCGGATTCCTGCTCCTCCCTGGCTTTTTCTCCCCTCCAAATAACGGGCAGCGCCCATGAAAAGCTCAAACTAGTCTGACATATTGACTAACTCTCACTGAGATAAGAGAAGGAAAAGTCTTTTTTTTTTGGTGAAAAGGTGGCCCCCAAGTGCAGTGAATACGCAGCCCTGAGTCGGGCTCCCCCTTCCCTCTCCACAAGGGAGAACAAGGCCCGAGGACTGGCCCGCGGCTGGGTTAAGCAACGCGCTGGAGCAACAATGTAGCCTCCTGCGCCTCCTGCGCCTCCTGGGCCGGGCCCCCGGGCCGGCCCCCGGGCCGGGCCCGTCACTCACCGCCCTTGCAGGGGGTGCGGTGCTGGCTGTGCTGCGCCCGGTAGCCCTCCACCACCTCCCAGGAGCCGTCGTCCCTCTTGATGGGGAAGGTGACGCTCAGCACGTGGTTGCAGGGCTTGATGATGCGCAGGATGCCGCGGACGCGGTTGCGCTTCTGCTCCTCCGTCTCCCGGGTCCGCAGGTCCTCCACCAGCTTGTCCTCCACGATGCGCGAGCCGCGGTCGAAGAAGCCCTCCACCATGTTGAAGAAGTTGGGATCGTCGTCCCCGGCCGCGGCCGCCTCGCTGTAGTGGCGTCGGGGGGCGGGCTGGCCCCGGGCCCGCAGGAGCAGGGCGGCGGCGGCCGGCTCGGGGGCGGCGGCGGCCGAGCCCCCGGCCCGGGCCAGCTGCAGCGCTTCCCCGAGGTAGCGGAACATGCCGGCGGCGGGGCGGCGGCGGGGCGCGGCGCGGCGGGCGGCCGAGGGGCCTCGCTGCCTTCCTCTTGCCCTCCCGGAGCTCGCAGCCTAACGGGAGCGAAGGCCGGGCTTTCCGGGCCGGCGGCCAGAGCGACGCCTTTTAATGGCAGGAGCGCCGGGGGGCGGGGCGGGACGAGGAAGGAGGGCGGGGGCGCGCGCGGGCCCGGCCCAACCCCGCCGCCGCCGCCGCCTCGGGGACGCCCCGCGCGCGCCCGCGTCCGGGGGAGGAAGGGGGCGCGTCTCCGGGCCCGCGGCCTCCCCTCCCCCCGCGCCGGGCCCGCCTCCTCCTTCCGGCCCCCGCGGCCCGGGGAGACCCCGCCCCCCGCCCGGGAGAGGCCACGTGCCGCGGCGGCTCTGACGCCGGAAGCCGGCCCCGGCCGCGTCGGCGCCTCCTGCCCGCCCCGGTGCCCCAGGCCCGGCCCACAGTAAGCGCGCCCCCCCGGGGCCCCCCCGGACCCCCGGGCCCCCCCGGACCCCCGGGCCCCCCCGGACCCCCGGGCCCCAGAGTCCGGAGCCGCGCCGCGGGGAGGGGGTGTGCCCCCACGGACGGGCGAAGCGCCTCCCTGAGGGCCCCGCGGCGCCCCCGAGGGGCCAGGCCCCCCACATCCACAGGCTCGGCCCTGGGGGGCGGCGGGGCGGGGCCGAGCCTGGACCAGGCGCCGCCGGGGAATGCCCGTCGGAGGGGCTGTGCCAGGCTCCAGGAGGATGGCACGCCAGCCCGCGAGAGACGGGGGGTCCCTACGCAGGAGTTCCTAGGGAATTGTGTTTGTGGGTTGTAATCAAAACGCAGAATTACGGAGGAAAAGAACGATTAGACTTCAGATGGGGGGACGTTGAATCAGTCATTTTTTTGGCTTGCTTTCTTTTTCTCTTTTATTTTTCCAACTACACGCTATGATATTTTTCAGCTTAACTCTTTTGGCAGGATTTTGAGTTTTTTGTTTTGTTTTTTAGATTCTTGCAAGACAAGGGGGTTAAGTGGCTTGCCCAAGGCCACACAGCTAGGTCATTATAGACCGGATTTGAACCCGGTCCTCCTGACTCCAGGGCCGGTGCTCTGTCCACTGCACCACCTAGCCGCCCCTAGCATTTTGACTTTTACATTTTTCTTCCTTCCTCCTCCCTCCTCCCCCTGACAGAAAGCAATCTAATATAAGCTACACACACACACAAATAAAGAGATCCGCATTAATCATGTTGTGAAAGAGGAATCAAATCTAAATAGGAGAAAAACAAACATGAGACAGCTTTTAAAAAGGGAAGAGAAGGAGATCTGGGTCTGCATTTAAACTCCACAGTTCCTCCTCTGGATATGGATGGTATTTTCTTTCACAAGTCTTTTAGAAATGTCTTTGATTATTATTGTCAGTCATTGTCATGATAGGAAGGAGATCATTTTTCCAGTGTTGAATATCAGTTGGAGAAATTAGATCATAAGGCATATTTCAGATGCTGTTGATTGCTATAATGAGAAATTTATACTGGCTGGAACCTAAGGGAAGCTACGAGGATTTTTTTGAATGAGATAGATAACAGTTCATTAAAATTAATCCAATGTCTAAGATGATAATAAGGGACTTACCTTAAGATACATAAGCCCCTTACCTTTGCTGTTGTTTTTCTAGACAATGTCAATGAATTATCTACAGAAAAGTCACAGATAATACTGTTTATTTACAGCTATCTTTTCCATACAGTGACTTTGAAATATATCCCTTGCATTTTAAAAATAGAAAATTATTTTGTTATCTTGGCCAACTCATCCAACTTCTCAACATTTCAATTTTTTCATCTCCGAAAGGATCTTTGAGGTCCTTTCCAGCTATTATTCAATAATCCTAAAAACAAAAATCCCATTAAATTCTTTTTTGTTTTGTTTTGTTTTCATAGGGCAATGGGGTCAAGTGAATTGTCCAAGGTCACACAGCTACAAAGTATCAAGTGTCTGGGTATGGGCAGCTAGGTGGCGCAGTGGATAAAGCACCGGCCCTGGAGTCAGGAGTACCTGGGTTCAAATGCGGTCTCAGAGACTTAATAATTACCTAGCTGTGTGGCCTTGGGCAGGCCACTTAACCCCATTTGCCTTGCAAAAACCTAAAAATAAAATAAAGAAGATGTAGTCTGGGTTGGATTTGAATCCAGGGCTGGTGCTCTCTATCCACTGTACCACCCTTCTGAAATTCTTGTTTAGGAACACTGTATTGGTTAGATGATAATTTGTAAAATTTCAGCTGTATGATTAACAACATATTTGACCAAAAAAAAATCAAATGACTCCTGAATGGCTTTCCCTGCAGGTTTGTTTGCTCTCTTCCTATATTTTCCTCTTTTTTTTTTTAAGTTTTTGGAAGGCAAATGGGGTTAAGTGGCCTGCCCAAGGCCACACAGCTAGGTACTTATTAAGTGTCTGAGACCGGATTTGAACCCAGGTACTCCTGACTCCAGAGGCAGTGCTTTATCCGCTACGCCACCTAGCTGCCCCCTCTTTCTATATTTTCAAGGGATTATGCAACCTGTATACCTTAACATAGCATTAACTTTATTTTTTTTTGCTTTTTAAAAGGTTTTTAAATAGAACTAGATAACAATTAGGCACTGAGAAGTATAATGATTCAGTGTCATTATTAATCTAACAAATATTAAATCATTTGCTGGATTAGAAATTACCATAAATTCTTAGATATTTAATTTACCCATCAGAATGTATACTAGAAACTCACAGTATTCTCAAATGTTGATGTGACATTTTGTCTAATCCAGGTTAATCAGTGATCTCATAATCAACAAGCATTTATTGAGTAACTCCCACCTTCTAAAGTACCATGCATATAAATATAAATAATTAAACATTCATCTCCTCAGGAATCTTATATTCTGAGAGAAACAAGTACAGAATTATATGCAGAATAAATATGAGACTAAATTCATAGTAGTTAGTTGAAGAGGAAAGACAGGCACTATAAATAAGTTGGGGAAATCTGGGAAGTCTTTATTTAGAAATATATTACTGTTATTGACAACTTCCTGTTTTTGTAAATGGAATTATATATTGGTTAAGAGTTACCATCATTTGTTAAAGAGATACTTCAATTAAAAGAAATAAATCTTTTCATTTTTAGTGATATGTATGCCGTGTCAACTGATATATCTTTGGTAGCTGTTCTAGCTGTTTAGGATCAGAAAATTAAGGTAAGTATTTCCTTTCACTTGATTATATTATGTATGTGTATGTAGACTTACAGCTTATTTCAAAAGGTAAAGTAGTTATTCACTGTCATGGAGAGGAAGGTAGAAAAATGTGGAACTCAAAAATTTATGTAATGATGAATATTGAAAATTATTTTTGCAAGTAATTGAAAAAATAGCATTCAAAAGGTAAAGTAGTACAAAGTCACAAATTTATAATAGCTTTTCACTTAAATTTAATGTTTGGGTGCAGCTAGGTGGCGCAGCGGATAAAGCACTGGCCCTGGAGTCAGGAGTACCTGGGTTCAAATCCGGTCTCAGACACTTAATAATTACCTAGCTGTGTGGCCTTGGGCAGGCCACTTAACCCCATTTGCCTTGGGGAAAAAACAAAACAAAACTCACAAATAAATAAATAAATAGTTTCTATGTGGCCTTCTCATTCTAAAAGAAGCAACAAACCATCATGTATATACATTTGTGGATCTGCTTAATAAAAAGTGTTTCATTTTAAAAAAAAATTAGTGTTTGGGGGTAACTAGGCCCTGGAGTCAGGAGGACCTAAGTTCAAACTCGGCCTCACACATTTAATAACTACCTAGCTGTGTGACCTTGGGCAAGTCACTTAACCCCATTCATTGCCTTACCAAAAAAAAAAAAACAAACCAAACTTAATGTTTTGAAATAGGATAATGAGTACATTTCTGCAAAAAGTTCATTGAAAACTGAGTTTTATTATCTAGTTAATATTTCTTGATAGGGCTGGCTTACATATAAAAAATGATTAACTGTGAATGTTTCAAATCACATATTAATCCAAATTGAAAAGTATTTTAAGAATTTGTTTTATTTAATCTCATTCATTCAACCAGTATTTTATTAAATGCATCAAACTGTTAGCTATATCTCGGAATAGGTAACATAAAAAAAAAGTCTCAGGATCATCCCATTTCTTTTTCTTTTTCTTCTTCAAATAAGATTGAAGAAAACTATCTTGTTTGTCTGTAAGGTCATTAGTTAGCATTTGTTAAGCTCCTAATTAGGTCTTATCAGCTGAGATAAAGTGAAGTGCTGGAGTTCTTCGGAACTATTATTTTTTTTTGAAACCGTAGTCTTGGGGAAAAGGAGATACTGAAGGAGACATTCAGTACATTTATATAATAACAAACTCCCCCAAATCCACTTTCAACAAGGATAATTTGGGAAGGGAAAATCTTCTTAGAGATTTTAGCTAGAACATAAGGAAAGCCAAGATGCCAGGAGACATAATCAAGGAAGACTAGAGGTTGATCGTTAGAGATAGAATAGAGGAGACTAGAGGCAGGGAGATCAACCTAGCCCTTTGCTGAAATAGTCCAGGTATGAGGAGGTGGATGAGGACCTGAATCAGGGAAATGTCCTTGTGGGAGGAAAGAAGGTGGCGTACAGGAGAGATGTTAAAAAGGAAGAATCTGTAGAACATGACATTATAGATCTGGTGGTAGGAAGGATGGTGGAACAACTGGAAAATAAAGATGAATTCAATTTTACACATATTATGCTTATGATATCCCTAGGACATCCATTTTGAGATGGTTCATAGGCAACTGGAAGTAAAAGATCAGAGATCAGGAAGAAATGTTAGGGCTGAATTAATATTATCTACTTAGAGATGATAGTCAAATCTATGGGAGTTGATAAGATTACCAAGCATTAAGGAAGGGGTCAGTGGGGGCAGTCTTGGGTTGAAAATCTTTCCAACAAAGTGAGTACGGGGTTTGGGAGATAAAATAATCTGAAGAATGAATGTGGATAGTTGTTATGATGGGATGGTAGCATCCAGTGCTGTGGATTGTAATGGAACAGCAAAATGCAGCAATGTGGGCTGGAACCAGCTTGTGAAGGGCATTTCATTGCCAATAGAGCCAACTCCTAGAGCTTCTTGAGCAAAGGAATGACAGAAGGTCAGCTCTGTGATGTGGGAATGACAGTTTGGCCTTCGTGGACAGGAGAGAAAGATTAGAAATTGGGAGAACAATTGGGAGGCTGTGACTGATGAAACTTATGAAAACCGAGTTTTAAAGAACAAAAGACAAAATGGCCTCTGAGGTGGATAAGGCTACACCCACCATCTCCAACTTAGTTTCTTCTCATAGTCTGTCACTGCAGTGGCCATCTGCCCAGAATTATTTATAAATTCTCATTATAAAACTTTAAATTATTGAGAGTGTCTCACAGAAAACTCAAAGTTTAGTCTAAGTTCAAACAACACACGATATGTTATTGAAATATTGAGGCAAATTTTAAAAAAAAGAAAAAATTTAAAGCACTTTCCTTCATTCTACTAATACTATATTGGTGTTATAGATATTTTATTCCTTTTTTATAAATGAGGAAATTGAGGCTCAGAGATTTTAAGTCTTTCCTAAAGTCTCACAGTAAATTAATTTGCAAACACAGATAATTACTTTTCACTGTCTTCCATTTACTGTTAGTGTTTTACCCTAAAAGTATACATGTTTGGGGGCTGCTAGGTGGCGCAGTGGATAAAGTGCCGCCCCTGGAGTCAGGAGGACCTGGGTTCAAATCTCAGACACTTAATAATTACCTAGCTGTGTGGCCTTGGGCAAGCCACTTAACCCCATTTGCCTTGCAAAAACCTAAAAAAAAAAGTATACATGTGAAATTTCCTTTCCTTAAATAAAATCATTACTAATTTATCCTATAATTCAGCCATTTGCACTGACTTTATAATAGTTATGTAGTGCTTTCAAGTTTAGTATTTGATTGCTATCTTCAGGTTTTTTAAATATCACCATTTCCCTCAGTAGTACTTTTTGCCTTTTCACTCCCAGAAAGTCATCCTGTATAGCAGGTAATTTAAAAAAAATCTTATTTAATATTTTTCCTAATTATGTGTAATAACAGTTTTAACAAAATTTTTCGAATTTCCCTCTCCTCTTCCTCCCCTTTATTGAGAAGACAAGCAATTTGACATAGATTATACATGTGTAGTCATGCTAAACACATTTCCTTGTAAGTCATTCTATGAAAGAAAACTCAAGAAAAATAAAGAAAAAGTATCTTTGATCTGCATTCAGGCTCTACTAGTTCTTTCTCTGGAGATAAATATAATTAAGATAATATTTTTAAAGGGAAAAGTAGAGAAAAGAAATGAGGAAAACTGATTAACATCAAAAAAGTCTGAAAATGTGCCGTGTGTGGATTTTGTAGAAGGAGAAAATCCACACTCTTGACACATTTTTCTCCTTCCATAAAATGACAATGACTGGGATATTTTCTCATTTTCTCTTTCTTGGAGCCAGGTTAGCTCACAATCTAGTAGTTTCTTGCAACATTCACTTTGATTGTTTTGTGGTTAATCTTCCTGTTTACTTGATTATTATAAATTGTGTATTGTTGTTTTGATTCATTACTTCATCAGTTAATTTAAATCCTTCTCTGTATTTTTCAAATTTATCATTTCTTAATGGCACAGTAATCTTGTTTTACATGTATGCACCATAGTTTGTTAAGTCATTCCCCATTTGATGGGCATCCACTTTGTTTCCAATTCTTTGTTATTATTAAGAAGTAATACTCTTGTTGTTTATTCTTCATTCAGAGAACCAATGCCATGGAATGATGACTCTTCCTCACTTAAATTCAATTCATGTGTGAAGAGTAATACTTTAGGTATTTTGGTGTATATGGGTACTTCTTATTAATGGCCTTCTTGAGGTATTAATCTTGAAAAGGAGCTCTGGGTCAAAGGGTATGGCTCTTTTAGTCACTGCAGATTGTTTTCCAAAATAGTTATACTTATTCATAACTACCAATAATATGTCCCACAATACCACCAGTATTAACCATTCCCACCTTTTATCAACTTTGCCTTTTTTGCAAGGTATAAAATAAGATCTTCAGGGTTCTTTTGATTCGTGTTTCTCCTATTCCTAGTGATTTGGAGCACTTTTTTCATATGGTTATTAATAATTTGCTATTCTTTTGAGAACTATTTGATCATATCATTTTGACCACCTTCAAACAGAGCTATTCTAATTCACCTTCCACCTTAAAAACTTGATTTACTCCTATATTTATTGGGAAAACTTTTTTGGGGTGTCCTTTTTGCATGTGATGCTTATTTTTGACTTTAAGTAAATGCTTTTTATGGTATTAAAAAGGGTGTCTCTATACCTGTTCTTTGTGGAATATTGAGTATAAAAGAAGGCTATACTTTTTGTCAGACTTTTTCTAAATCTGTTGAAATGATCATATGGTTTTTGATATTATTGCTTTTAATATAATTCATTATGTTGATTACTTTCCTAATGATGAACCAGCCTAACACCTCAGTTTAAATCAAGCTTGGTCACAAGGAATGATTTATGACATGGAGACTTTGACTGGATTTTGTTCAAAATTTTTCGATCAGTATTCATTAATAATATTAATTCGTAGTTCTCTTTTTATCCTTCCCCGTTTAAGTATTAGGGTTGTATTTGTCTTATAAAAGAGTCTAGTAGAGGGGTGGCTAGGTGTTTCAGTGGATAGAACATGGGCCCTGGAGTCAGGAGTACCTGGGTTCAAATCCGCCCTCAGGCACTTAATAATTACCTAGCTGTGTGGCCTTGGGCAAGCCACTTAACCCCATTTGCCTTCCAAAAAAAAACCCCTAAAAAAAAGAGTCTAGTAGAGTACTTTCTTAATTTTTGAAAATAATTTGTGTGATAGTGACCCTAGTTCTTTAAAAGTTTTATAGAATTCTTCTGTAAATCTAAGAGGCATGGGAGTTATTTTCCTTTGAAGCTAATTCTGTTTCTTTTTCTAAAATTGAATGATTTCAGATCTCCGTTTTTGTTTCTAGTTTGGATATTTCATAGTTTTGAAATAATTCCTCTATTTTGTGTTCTCAGTTTTGGTAGCATATACATGGTAGGTTCTTGACAGTACTTTTAATTTGTTCTGTTAATGTGAATTTTCTTTGTTCATTTTCTGTTTTGTTCACTAAGCTCTTTTGACAAAAGGTTTATCAATGTTAGTCTTTTCAAAGAAATAGCTTTTAGTTATATTATTTCTATGGGGTTTTCTATTTGCTACTTAAAAATTTTACTCCAGTTTTTTTTTTTAATTTCTCCTCTTTTGTGCTTATTTTATTGATGCAGCTAGGATGGTGTCAAAGTAAAAGTGCTGGACTCAAGTGTCAGGCTGTATCAGACCTATTCCTTCTCAATCACTTTTGTTTGATTTTTCTTTCACTCTTGTTTCTTTATGTTCTTTTAGAAACAAATCTCTTAATGGTTCTGTTGTTGTTCTTATTAACCTCAAAGATGTATTTACCTTCTCCCCCTTTTTCCCCAAGTGTAATTTATTTTGCCTTCTTCCTGGTATTTTTCAAAGCAAATAAATCACAGCAGGTATGGTTTTACTTATTGCAGTGCTGGAAATAATAAACCAAATGCAAATAACAGCTACTTTCACTGAAGAGTAAAGAGAACCTGATTCTTAGTCTTTCCAAAGGTTATCCAGTTTTTTCTTCATTATTCTTGGGATATGGAAATAGTTTAAACAAGAGGTAAACAAAAAATAAAAGCCAGCATAAGAAAATTTTAATTTTGATGGATGAAGTTGAAAGAGTATGAAATAAAACAGGCCAGGGAACTTAAACTTTGTCCATATAAAAACATTTTTGAGAGAGTGAGTTGACTAAAGGTTTGTTTTAGGAAAATCTGCCTGGTACATAGAAAGAAATGGAGGAGGTTGATCAAGGTTTTTAATTATCTACATTAGCTAAAAGGACTGCACAGTACTTAGATGGTCTCTTCAGTAATGTGACTTAGTGTACTACCATTTTTACTCATATTTTCAAAGGAATCTGTGATCTTGTCCTTTTGTATATTCTCTCTGGTGACTCGGAGCCTATCCTATCTATGCCTACCCATTCTGTGTCAGTCTTGTTTATGGAATTCAATAAGTTTGCTATAGGAAGTCCCCATCATTCTAGGGCTTTCCTATATTGTGACTTTGTGAGGATAGCAGTGGTACAAATAGACTATCCAGGATTTTCTCTCCTACTTTTCATATCAGCAGTTCTTTTTCACTCACACATTTCTTTGATGTTGTACTTTATTCTGATTCTTTGTAACTCCTTATTTACTTTGTGATAAAGCCTTATTTTGCTTGTCATGCACCTCTCCATTGCACTTTAGATAGTTTTAAATTTTATTTCCTTGGAGACCATGTTTCTGTGACTTTATGATTTTTAAAATATTATCATCAGTAGAATATTGATATTTTAAATTTGTTTTATTAAAAATAATTTCATATTGTTCCAAAGGCAGTTTAGCTCACTTTCCTTCTCCTATTCAGTTCTGAACTCAATTCATTGTCTATTTGCCATATCTATCCAAATTGTTATATGATGATGGGGAGGTTCTGTAGTTTGTCCACACAATCTCTCTATCCATCTCTCTATCAAATTCCAAGCCAGTACTGTCAATTTCCATTTAGATATCTCCAACTAGTTCCCATTTTTGTTGTTGTTGTTGTTTATCCTTTGTTCTTGTGGGGAACCAATTCTATTAGCTTTTTCTTAGACTATCCCTTATTTTTAATTTTCATGTGTCTGTTGAGAATACCACTATTTTTCTAGTCATCCTGGTTCCTAACTTTGTAGTCATTCTTCACTCCTCCATTTCTCTTACCCATCTTGTGCAATTGGTTGTTAAGTTTTATAAATTTTTTCTAGACCATATATTTAACATCTTTCTCCTTCACTTACATAGCCAGCATCCTGATGCTAGGTCCCAATACCTCTTCACTGGTCTATTGCAGTAGCATCTTAATTGATTTTCAGTTGACTCCATTCTATACTTCACATAGCTACCAAACTGATATTCCTAAAGTATGTCACTTGCTTCACAAGAAGCCCCTATTTTCCTCTTGGGCTTTTAAAGATCTTCATGGTTTAAATCTAAATCTGAAAGGTTTTCCAGGCTTATTGCAAAACACTACCCATCACACACATTTTGTTTTAGCCAAATTTGTGTTCTATCTGCTTCCTTTATGTAATCTTCCATTTCTCACTTCTGTGCTTTTCTTTTGTTCCTGGGATGCACTTCCTCCTCATTTCTGGCTTATAGAATCTTTGACTTTCTTCAAGGTTCTTCTTAGTTACTGTCTCCTACAGGAAGGCTCTCTTTATTTCCCTCTTGGCTTATATCAGTTCTTTCTAAATTGATTTATACACACACACACACACACACACACACACACACACACACACACACACCCTAATTTATGTATTCCACACAATATAGTATCAGTTCTTTGGGTTTTTTGCCTTTGTATCCCCAGCCTTGTGGTAGCATGGTAGCTGACACATAGTAAGTGCTTTATCTTTGAAAAAAAAAATGAAGGCAGTCAGATCTATACCATAATTAGGTCACTATGTATTTTCATTCATGTGTTCCCCCCCCCCCCCATGAATGTGGTTAGATCAAGCTCTGAGTGATTATAGATCTTATCCAAAAGGTTCAGCAATATCTCATAGTTTCATACAGGGAGCACCATGTCATCCACAGTCTGGAGCAATTGGAGGACCTTATCATCTATATGGAATCCTCCTTTGCCTTGTTGTTTACCCTACATCTATTCAATGATAGTAACAAACACCTTTGGAGAGCATATATCTCATTGTTTTATGTTTTGCTTGAAATTAGTCATTAGAGGGTCAATGAACAACATTGACCTATTAATTATCCTCTTGTTGAAGGACACTCTTTAAGAATCACTTTGCTCTGTGGCAGAAAATGGTTTTTTTTGGTTTGTTTTTTTTTGTCTACATAGGATCTTATGTTCTTTCCATCCATTGTGTAATAGTAAAGATATAGCTTACTATGAAACAGGCTTACTTGTATAAATCTTCCTTTGTTCCCTTCTAATAACTTTATCAGGATACTCTGTTGTATGTGTAAATTATTAACATAACAATTGTATGTAGATAAGAAAGTAGGTCAGTGGGTTGATGAGTATCAGTGTCTTCCTCATTCACTTTTTTGGGGGACAAAGGATAATGATAAAAGCAGAGTTTTTCATCCCACCCCTACCCCTGTGCTTTTTTACTACATTCTCTAGACACCTTAAAAATTTCTCTTAAAAATATTCCACCTCCAGCATGAACTTCTTTATACCTTTGATCTTTATTCACCTGCTTTTCCCCTTTGTCTTCTTCAGTGCCTTTCACATATCTTTAACTACATATGGCACTGTGATGTTAGAGTCCAATTGTGGTAGTTGTGAAAAGAGTTAATTGTACAGATAATTTCAGCGATTATCATCTTTGTGCTGTTTTCCTCCTAGTTTTATCTCATATACTTTTGGAATGACTACTCTTTTGGGTTTTTCTCTCTCCCCAAGATTTATTCTTGCATTTTTTTGTCTTTCTTTTGTTTCTTGCTATTTTCTGAGGACACATTGCTCATAATCCTTTTAAACAATTAGCAAACAAGTATATATATTCTAAAGCTGATTTGTTGTTGGCTGTGTAACTCTTTGTTAAGTTGAGTGTTTATTGACCAAAGAAATTTTTAGACCATTTTAGTCTCTTCTTTGTTGCAATTGGTTCATATCAATTAAACTTTTGTAGGAATAAAGTTAATGTTGTTGTCTTCCTATTTCCTGTTTTTCTGCAACAACAAATTGCTTAAATAGATCAGTTTGAAATTTTTAATTAAATAATTTGATTTAATCTATATCCTTTTCTCATTTTTATTTTTCTCATTTTTGTATGAATTTTGATTTTTGATCTGATAAGTTGGTATTCTAATTATATCCCAACAGCTGATTCAGGAGTGATTGCTGCATCAGTTACAAGCAGTTTCTTATCTATTAAAATATAACCACTTTCATTTTTTGGTCTATCGTTTGAGACTTACCATGTTGAGTACCTTCTGATTCTTCTGTTCAACACAGTTCTGCCCTGTGGAAATTTCTTGGTGTTTTAGTTTTACTTTTTGATGCTAAATTTTAAAGTGCATATGGAAATTTCTCTATTACCATTATTAATATGTGAGTTTGTGTATAAATTGTGTACTATTAGGTTACGGGAAAACTATTTAATTTAGGGGGAAAGAATGTGAGAAAAGTAGCAAGAAGTCACTGATTGGCTTTTCCTTGCATATTGGATGAAATTCTAGCTGATGTGCTTTGGGACATATATATACATGTTCATTCATACTTTGAATATGTAGTAGATTTTTCTGTCGGTTATTTACTGCGCATCATTTGGTTACCGTTATTATTACCATTATACTGTTTCTAATTCTCTTTTCTCAAATACTTTTGACTTTGTAGATTTTTGTATGTTGTTCTTAAATTCTTGATATACTGTTAGTCATCACTCATGTAAGAAGGTAATTTAGATCTCAAAAATGAAACTTACTCCACTATTAAGTAGCTGTTCTGTTTGTTTTATTTTGGTTTAAAATAGAGGATCAGGTTAGGGTTTGGGACCCTCACCTGTGCTAAATCCCCTGGTTTAGACTGTTAACTGACTGGATGTGTGGATTTTGTTACATGCCACTTATGATTCATGTGATTTGGATAGGACCAGGAGACATTCAATAGTTATTTTTGTTTAAATATGTCAGGGATTACTCACAAGTCCAAACATGCCATACACCATTCAGATCTACTATCAGTAGTAAGGCATATTTGTTTTACACAGTGAGGAAATGCCTTCAGAAATTTGGAATTTTGATTTTGAACATCATCATTCAAGTTGTCATAAAGAGACTCAGTTATCAAGGTAGGAGCCCTGCATGGGGTTATCTCTCCTATTTGAAGTAACTTTTCCTCCTCAGATCCTAAAAGGTTGGAATATTTTACAAGAGGGCACTAAAATATATTCAAAATATGAAATATTTCTTGAGAAGTATTAAGCATGAAAAGAATTCTCAGCATATCTTAGGAGCTCAGAAAGTGATTATTTTTCACTTGATAACCTCTTGAATATTCAAACTCCTGGTTTATATGTAGATGGGACATTAGCCCCCCCATCCACTATATTAAAAAAATCTGGCCTCAAATGAATAGATCGATTCTGGTGGGGAATTAGGAGTGATGATGAAGAGAAAGATATATGCTATATCTGTCAGTCACTTGAAAGTCTCAAGAAAAAGTTTTCATATAATAGTTGTCCATAAACCTTAGCTTAGTGAAAATTTTGTTCGGGACTTATATCAGAATGGCGCAAGTTTTATTTTAGAAATAGCAGTTCATATATAGACTCTAAAATAAAAAAGAGGATATTTGTGGGTACTATATATATCAAGTGATAAAAATGAGTATTTTTGACAAACCATTAAATGAAATTGGAGTTTCATGGAGAAACATTTTTAGAGTGACCAAAAAAATTTTTGGGAAACCATTAGGTAGGCAATTACCAAGAAATTATTAGTAATCTCCTTAATGAAGATTATGGTATATTACCTGTCACTCAAGATTCAATTCTTAGGGTTCATATTTGGATTTTTGTTAACAGGAAAACCTAAATAATATCATTGTTATACACAGGGAACACTTCCATGCAAGGAGTCTTTGAGTTAGACAAATATAATTTTATTTAGTAAAAATATAGAATTGTGATTTATATTAAAAATAGAGGCAAAGCAAAAGTTGGAATCAGTTTTGCCCTCTTTCCCTCATCTATTTTTATAGTTGTGGCATAAAAAAGTTTGGGGTTTTTTTGGTTATACCTTTTCCCCGCCATGGAAAGTGTTCTTGATCTATTGACATGAAGCTTTTGTCTAGTTTACTGGTTTTTGGCTACTCAGATTCTTTACTTCTGAATCTCATTTTCCAACTTTTTTGTCCTTCTTTTTTAATCTTTTTGAGAAACCAGGGTCTATGACACTTTAAGGCATCAGAGTAGGACTTTTGAAAGACTGTGTCCTTTAGGGTGTTTAAATAGGAAATTACTTATATGACATTGGGGAAACCACTGAATTCAGTGACTCAGAAAGCATTTTCTTAGCATCTAATCTGAACTAGATACTGCCTTTAGTCTTGGGGATACAAATACAAGTGAAAAATGAAAGAAACCCATAATCTCAGTGAATTTACTGTGGAGAGGGTGGGAGGGTGGTTGTATATGTGTGTGTGTGTGTGTGTGTGTGTGTGTTTGCATGCATGAACATTTCTCTCATAAAAATATATAGAATCATTAGAAGACATGGCAGAGCCACAACCAGAAAAAAAATATGGAGACTGAATGCAGACCAAAGCTTACTATTTTCACATTTTAAAGCTTATTTTATGATTTTTTTTAAAAAAATTTTCTCCTAATTTTTTTTCTTTGGGTTCTGATTCTTCTTTCACAACATGATAATATAGAAGTAAGTTAAACATGATTGTTTATGTACAGCCTATATCAGATTGCTTACTGTCATGGGGAGAGGGGGGGGAGGAAGGGTATGATTCAAAGGAATGAATGTTGAAAATTCTTTGCATGTAATTGAAAAATAAAATAATTTTCAAAAAAAGTTTAAAAAGTTATTGACAGAAAGAGGGCACTCCTAGTTGGAGAAGTTTCATGTAAAAGGTGGCATTTGAGTTGAATCTTGAAGGAAATCAAAGATTCTAAAAGGCAAGGAATCAAGGAATAAATTAGTTCATGTCAGATATGGGAGCTAACCAGTGCCAAGCCACAGAAGATCGGATGTCAGGGATGATGAACAGCCAGAAGGCCAGGCCATGGAGTGCATGAAGCAATATCTAATATGCCTAGAAAGGGAGATTAGGGCCAGGTGGTAAAAGGCATTACATGTTAGACTAGTGTTTAATCCTAGAAGCAGCTGTGTTGAAGGACTAGATTGGAGGGTAACCAGAGTATTATAGGAATAGTGCAGGCAAGAAATAAGGAGAGTCTCTTCATTAGTTTCCCTGTCTCAAACCTCTTCTCTCTCTTCATTAGTTTCCCTGTCTCAAACCTCTTCTCTCTTCAATGCATCCTCTAACCAGCTGCCAGAGCAATTGGAGGTGATTCAGGTGGTCATCAATTGAGAAAGTACAGAGAGAGAATTGAGCCAAAGATAAAACTTTGGAAAGACATCATAATTAGAAAACAGTGGAGGATGAAGCAGGAGGAGAGAGAGGAGGATAAGATAGCTAGAAAGAAAATCAAGAGAGCTAAGTATTCCAAGACCTGGAAAAGAGAAAATATCAAGGAATAAAAAAGTTTTCAGGAGTGTCAATATGCTACAGAGATGTCAAAAAAATGAGAACTGAGAAAAAAAGTCCTGGGATTTGACAGATGAAATCATTGATAATTTTGGAAGGAGCACATGTAGTTGAGAAGTAAGGTCAGAAACCTGCTTATAGAGGGTTTGAGGAGTGATAAGTGGATAATAAGAAAAAAGTGGTATCTAGAAACCCTTGACTGAGATCATACACACAAAAAAATGAAGAAGGCCTTAAGGGAACAAAACACTTAGAACTAATATGACCATTTAAAAAAAAATTTTTTTTGAGATACCAAATACTACTTTAATTTAAATTTGGATGAATTAAGGTACTAAGACATTAAGTATAATTAAGATATTAAGATAATTAAAATATAGGATAGTATTTTCCCTACAATATTGATTTGAATGTACAATACTTCAAGTTGTTTTTATGCAGTTTCAGTGTTTTTAATTTTTTTTAATTCTTTTTTAATAAAATGGAATTGAGTTTTGATGTAATATTCACTCTAAAGTTATTAAAAATTACTTAGCTAAGAATTACCAGAATAACAGGGCAGCTAGGTGGCGTGGTGGATAGAGCATGGGCCTTGGAGTCAGGAGTACCTGAGTTCAAATCCCGTCTCAAACACTTAATAATTACCTAACTGTGTGGCCTTGGGCAAGCCACTTAACCCCATTGCCTTGCAAAAATCTAAAAAAAAAAAAGAATTACCAAAATAATCATCTATCTTCATCCAAATAAGCAGTTTCTTTTTTTTAAAAAAATATTTTATTTATTTATTTTTTCCAACTACATGGAAACAGTAGTTTTCAAGAATCACTTCTTGCAAGGTTTTGAGTTTTACATTTTTCTCCCTCCTTCCCTTCTTTCCCCCCTCCCCCTGACAGAAAGCAATCTAATATTATATTACATGTATAACCATGCTAAACATAGATCCATATTAATCATAAACATTAAGTTTCTATATTGCACTGTTCTGTGGGATGATGGAAGAGGAAGTAAATGCAAAGATTATTAGAGACAGTTACACCCAAGGGACTGAAGTAAGATTAGAAGGATCACAAAAATAGCTATGCTAGCATTTCCCAGTGAATGTATTATCACAAACGAAAACCAAAAGCAAAATGGAAAAATACATCTTCCTGATATTCGTTCATAGTAAACAACCTTTTCATATTTTGTAGCCTGGGTTCCCACAATTCAGGAAGTCCTCACTACCCTTATATTCAAAATAAGTTTTGGGATATCATTGGGATTGAAAGGGTCAGAGGGATTGTGTGTTTATTGATCTTTGAAGAATGAGTTTAGATAGGGGATTTGACTTCTAAAAGAGGCTATCAGAGAGAGTCATCTGAGAACACAGTTAGTAAACTGGAATAAGATAGCATGTGTGCAAAGGTACCTAGAGGTGTGGGTGGGGAATCTGGGTGGAGGGGACTGTAGAAGAAAGCAGTAGAATAGCCTTTGCTATCTTCACAGATAGTCTTCATCAACAATGCATTAAAGTTTTTCCCATAGCCCCTATAATAATGGTCATTTTCATTTTTTGCCATCTTTGTCAATATAATGGATCTGAAGTAAAATCTCCACGTTGTTTTAATTTAGTTTTCTCTAGTAATGATTTTGAGCATTCTTTTTTAAAAATTATTTCATTGTTGACATTCATTTTTTGAAAATTTTGAGTTCCAAATTTTTCCTTCCCACACACATATTGAAAGGGTAAGAATTAGGATATCAGTTATACCTGTGAAATCATGGAAAACATTTCTATATTAGCTAACTTGAAGAAATGATAATAGCAAAAAACAGGAAATAAAGAAAATGAAAAAGTATGCTTCAATCTGTAGCTATAGAATTCATCAGTTTTTTCTCTGGAGCTGGAGAGCAGTTTTTCATCATAAATTCTTTGGAATTATCTTGGATCATTATATTGATGAGTAAGTCTCACAGTTAATCATTGTTAAAGTATTGCTGTGTATTGTGTTCTGTTCTGGTTCTGCTCATTTCACTTTGTATTAGCTCATCTAAATCTTGCTAGGTTTTTCTGAAACCATCCCTCTCATCGTTTCTTAGAGCACATTAGTATTCTGTCACAATCATATACTCCAACTTATTTTGTCATTTCTCAGTTGATAGATATCCCCTCGATTTCCAGTTCTAAACAACACAAAAAGAGCTGCTGTAAATATTTTTGAACAAATAGATCTTTTGATACAGACCTAGCCGTGATATTGCTAGGTCAAAGAGTACACACATTTATAGCCCTTTGGCCACAGTTCCAAATGGTCCTCCAGAAAGAGTGAACTGGTTCACAATTCCATCAACAATTCATTAGTCTGCATGTTTCCATATCCTGTCCAGCATTTGCCATTTTCCTTTCTTGTAATGTTAACCATTCAATAGGTATGAGGTATTACTTCTGATTATCTCTGAGTTGTTTTAATTTGCATTTCTCTAATTAATGGTGATTAGAGTATTTTTCATATAACTTCTGATTGCTTTCATTTCATCTTTGTTCATTTCTTTTGACTAGCAATTGAAGTATGACTTAGAGTATTTTTTCTTTTTTTTCTTTTTCTTTTTTTGTTTTGTTTTGGTTTTGGTTTTTGCAAGGCAAATGGAGTTAAGTGGCTTGCCCAAGGCCACACAGCTAGGTACTTATTAAGTGTCTGAGAATGGATTTGAACTCTGGTACACCCAACTCCAGGGCCAGTGCTCTATCCACTGTGCCACCTAGTCGCCCCATATTCTTTTTTTAGCTTAAAAAAAGTCTAATTTAATTCAACAGGTAAAATATAAGACTCTCTAGAAACAACAGTACTCTAGTAGTAGGGACACATGAAAATTGCTGTGAAAAACAGTAACTCTAAAATATTATTATTTTGTTGTTTAACTACATTGCACTTAGATGGTTGAGACCAAGTTCTAAGGAAGTAGGTTTTAAAATTCTATTTCTATAGCTGAATTCTAAATGTGAAAAAATATATTAATTTTAAAAAAGCTTTTTTTTACAGTGGGATTGACGGCAACTTAACTTTTATTTACACACAAATGTTAGAGAGAAAATAACAAAAGAAAAAGTGTAAAATTGCCTCTTAAAAGTAATTGCAAGATATTCTTAAGCAATAGCTACCTTCAATAGTTATGGAATTTTCTTTACAATTAAGAATCACAAAATAAAAGAAACCCATAATTTAATTATTCACCTAACTTCGTATTTTCTTACATTTTTTTCCCATTTCTGGGTCTCATTCCCTTCCCTTTGGTTATTTTCCTTTATCTTTTTGTTTGCTTTCTTTTCCACTATCAATGAAAAAGTCGTATTCCCCTTTTACAGGTCAGATTGGCATTCCATTTTTTGGATATTTTTTTCCTCTCTACTGCCTTCCTAGTTAGTTACTAATTTTCTCCTTCCTTTGTTTTCAGGTCTTATATTGAATTTATGAACAGGTTCATACCACTTACTTAATGATCCCTCTAAGACAATTGTAAAACAATAACAGCCTAGTTATAACTGGTACCCTTAAGCAACTAGTATCATAGGTGAACACTGAACACTCCACTACAGGTGGAGTCTAGTAGAACCGAAGAGGTATCTTCAATATCTGTTTGAAGGCTCCAGAGAAGAGAAAAAAATATTTGATGTCACTGTCAGACTTTATAAGAGACCAAGTGAGGAAATGGTGGTGGAGGCAAAAAAAAAAAAGGTAGAGAGAGTAGGGTGAGAAAGGAGAAGAAAGGGAAGAGGGGAAGAAAGGTTATCTTGTAGAAGCTACAGAGCCATCTTTCATATGCTAGAAATGAGAAATGCACCTATTAATACACTTAACCCATTACCTGTCATACCCCAAGAACTCTTGAAGCTTTCTATTTTCTGTGCTTTAAATCTATAGGAACCAGTTTTGATAAAAGACAAAAAAAAATCTGATTTAGCTTCTAGTCTAAGCTTATTTTTAGAATAAACTAGGTTTATTTTAACATAGGTTAACTTCAAAATTGCATTTCTTACAGTCTCTTTAAATCAGATTACTTTAACAAGTATTTTCCAATTAGTGAAACATCTCCAACTCAGTACAATTCTAATCAAATTTCATTTTTTGCAATATATGCAATTTCTCAGGGACTTCTGTCCTCTATGCAGTTTTCTATGATCATGGTAAACCACTTAACCTTTTATATTTCATTTCCTCATCTGAAAAATGACAATAATATTTGTACTACCTACTTTATACTATAAAGAAAATACTTTGAAAATTATATATGAACTATTGTTATTGGGGGAAATTGTTATTTTCTTGTTAGTTTTTTCTACTTAAGTGAATAGATAAGAGGAATTTATTACAAATTTAAAATAGTTCCTATATATCTATTCTCTATCTCTCTCTCTAATATATATATATATATATATATATGTATATTACATACATATATAAATGAGACCTGTCTCAGAGAATCTAAATTAATTAATGGTTTGCTTTTCATTTTAGTTATAATTAATTTTGTGTAAAAAAACTTTTAAAATTTTATATAAACAAAATTATTATACATTTTATTTTTATTGTTATCCTTTCTATTCTCTTCTATCTTGAACTCTTTCTCTAGCCAAATTGTAAATTATTTTCTTCATAGCTCTTATATTTTGATTATGTGATATTTTATAGCTAAATCATGTATCCATTTGTAACTTATCTTTGAACATAGTATGAAATCTTGGTCTGTATCTGTATTCTGTAGCCTGCTTTCTAGGTTTCCCATGATTTTTGTCAAATGGTTCTTATCACAAGGCAGCTAAGTGGCACAGTGGATAGAAAGCTGAATCTGGAGGCAGGAAGACCTGATTTAGTAACTTACCCTGGCAATCACTTAATCCTTTTTAACCTCAGTTTCCTTTTCTGTAAAATGAGCCAGGCAGATTACTAAACAAGTCCTTGCAACAGGAGTTGAGGGCTTTGCAGATTTATCAGACAGTATACTGCTATATTATATATGGTAATTAATCTCTTCCACTGATCGACTTCTGTTTTTTAAGCAGTACCAAAAAGTTCTTTTTAATCATTACTAATTATAGTATAGTTTGAGGTATGGTATCCTCTTTCTTCCTACTTCTTTTCCTATTATTTCCTGTAAGATTCTTGACCTGTTTGTTTCTCTAGATGACTCACTTCTTTTTGCTAGCTCTAAAAAATGATCCTTTGGCTGGTGTGGCACTCAATAAGTAAACTAGTTTAGGCTGTATTATCATTTTTGTCAGAATTTCATTGGCTTGAAATGGATGATAAGATGGAGGGAACAGCTTAAGCAATATCAAAGCAACAATGTAGCTAATTGGGTAAGGTGACAATGGCTCTAAAATAACATCCTGACTGGTGTCTGTAAGAAGAGTGGATTCAGGCCCCATCATGGTGGCTCTTAATCACCTTAGTGCCTGGTATGAGCAGAGAGACCAGAGAAAGGAGTTCATTTCAGAAACTTTCGGAGTTGAATTTTTGTGGTGGAAGGGGGAGGCCTGGGGGGGTGGAGTTCAGGCTTGCTAGGTCTTGATGACATTGTGCCCCTGGGCCAGGAGAGAGCCAAGCTTTAGTCTTTGGATCACTAACATTTATGCAGTTGTACATGTCTCATTGCTTCCTCTTCAGTAAGAGGACAAGGAGGACACCAGCACCCCATTCTAATTAGTCCCTGCACGCACTGGCATCTCCCTTGCTCCCCAGTGAATTGAAAACATCTCCCCCCCCCCCCCCCCCCAGAAGGGACCAAATGTTAGTTCAGTAAAGTAGTTTGGGTGGAAAACATGTCACCGACCATCAGGGCCTCCTGTACCTCCAGATCAGATGCTTCTGATTAAAAAGATAACACTGGTTTGTGCTGGTTTAGGGAATCTCTGTGTTTGATGATTCCATGTGAACACATTGGAAATCTTTTCCTAAATTATCCAGAATAAACAAAGCAAGGTCACTTGTCCTTTTCATCCATTTTGCAATATCAAGATTGTAAATATGTTTTCTGAACTGTATTTAATGGTTCACATCTACTGTCCTTTCACCCCGTACATCTTTGATAGTTTACAGAATTTGACACTCTTATCTCTTTTACTTTTTTTACATTATTCTCAAATTATTGAAAGATCTTTCCACAAAAGCATATGACTGACCTCAGTGTTGCTTTCCTTTAAGTCAGGAGTTCTTATCCTGGGGTCCATGGACACCTAGGATGCCATGGATTGATTTTGGAAGACCATGAATTTGAAGGAGGAAAAAAATTACCTCTTTGTCTTTACCTAGCTCTTACTAAAATTTAGCATTTTCTTTAATTAATTTGAAATATTTTTTTGAAAATGAGAACTTGGCTTGACTAGACTTCAAGAGTATACATAACAGAAAAACTTAGTCCAGTCCTTTGTATGATCTTTCTTTCTTTTTTTTTTTGGTTTTTGCAAGGCAACTGGATTAAGTGACTTATCCAAGGTCACACAGGTAGGTAGTTATTAATTATCTAAGGTCAGATTTGAACTCAGGTCCTTCTGACTCCATGGCCGGTGCTTTATCTACTGTGCCACCTAGCTGCTCCCGATGATCTTTTAACATTTTTTTTAAGATTATAGATTTAAAGCTGGAAAGGACCATAGTACTCAAAATGACCTGTCATTTTATAGACGTAATGCTTTAACTTATTTCCTCTGTTTTTATTTTAACTAGATTCACTAGTAATGTCTTTTTCCACAGGCTCAATTGACTTTGTTGCTTGACTGCAATACCATTTAAGTGAAAACAAAAGAAGTACTAGTAGACAGAGCATTGGGCCTGAAGTCAGGAAGGTCTGAATTCAGATGTGGCTGCCAACACTTAACTAGCTTTGGGACCCTGGGAAGTCACTTAACTTCTACCTACCTCTGTTTCCTCATTTACACAATGAGGATAATAATAGTACCTACCTCACAGCTTAGTACAGCCTTAGTTGGCACTTTATATATGTTCACTACTGGATGGTACAGTGGAGGGATCACTGAACTTGGAGTCAGGAGGACTGGGGTTCAAATTCGGCCTCAGACACTTGACATTTACTAGCTGTGTGACCTTGGATAAGTCACTTAACCCCATTGCCTCACATCTGGGGGCCATCTCCAATCATCTTGAATCATATCTAACCACTGGATCCAGATGGCTCTGGAGGAGAAGGTAAGGATGGTGACTTTAGCACAACTCCCCTCACTCAGATCCAGTTTGTGTGCTTGTCATGGCATCACTTCCCTGATGTCATGATCTTCGAGAATGAAGGACAAACATCATCAGCCAGTATTATATTATTGTTAGTATAATGTAATAAAATCCTTGAAATCTCAGGTTTTAAAGGACACACAGGTCATCCAGTTGAGCCCGTAAATGAACAGAAATCTCTTTTTTCTACAACCTTGATAAGTGGTCATTCAATCTTTGCTATGCAGCAATGGGGTGCTCACTACCTTTCTAAGACAGCCTATTCTAACTTTGCACAGTTTTAATTATTAGGAAGTTTTTCTTTGCAATGAATTGGAATCTCTCTTCAACTTTGCCCATTTTTTTTTTTTCCTATTTCTGGCTCCTAGGGCTAAACAGAACAAGTCTAACCCCTCTCCCACATGACAGCCTTTCAAATTGTGAAGACAATTAAATGATAGCTTTATATTGTGTTTTCTCCTCTTATGGTGGTTGCCCACTTCTGGATGTGCATCAGTGACCTCCCTGAAATTAGGTGATCTATGGTGAACCCCATGTTTCATATATGACCTGACCATTCTATAAGATATTCTATAGGATAATCAATTCTAAATCCTAATATCCCAGTAACTTCTGCCTTCCTAGTGTCCCACTGATTTATTAAATTTGCTTATGTAGTTTTGTTTCTCCACAAGAATTGCCTTCTAAACTTATGAAGCTGAATTTTGAATCCAGTTATAACTCTTGACCTTCATCTTAATTTTTTCCTTAGATTTTTTTTTTGTAATTCATTTTTCTGTATCCTGGGTTCTGTTATTTTAAAATAGTAGCTATCCCTCTTAGTTTTGTATCATCTCAAAATTTGAGAGGTACCTTGTTTTGCCTTCATTCAGTCATTACAAAAAATTTTGAATAGTCAAAATTGTGTTCTTGTGTTTGTATGTTATTAGCATTTCATGTCAATACCTTATTTCTCCAGACCTTCATACACACACACACACACACACACACACACACACACACACACAGACACAATCTTAGAACCTTTGATCTAGGTGACCTTAAAGTCTCCTAATTTTACAGAGGTATACAAAAAATTATCTTTGAGCAGCCAGAATAGATATAATGAGGTTATACACAAGTAGTCATCACCTTACTCATAGAAAATATCTTATATCCTTGTTTCAGAAGCTATTTACTTTTTTTAGTTGAGCAATTGATGTTAAGTGACTTACCCAGGGTCACACAGCTAGTGTCACATGTCTAAGGCTGGATTTGAATTCAGATCTTCCTGACACCAGGGGCTGATACTCTATTCATTGCATCATTTACTTGCCCAGAACCAATTTACTTTTAAGCACAATTTTAGCAAGGTGAAATGCTTTGTTAACAAATGAAAAGGTGGCAAAAGTGAGGGTACTTTGATAATAGGAAGAAATAAAAACTGACAACAAGAAAGAAGACAAATGAACTATTTTTTAAAAACTATAGTTCTCTCGATCCATTTAGTGTTAAAATCATATAGTCCTATTACTGTCAATAGACTGTGAATATTGTTGTGATAATAATATTGCAAAATAACTGCCATTCTTAAGTCATCAAGAAAAGATTAAATTGAACTATGTATATTCTTGGTGAGGGGAAGCTTTTTGCACCAACCTTTTTCCAATCTACTCTCTGTCTTGCAACACAGAAATAGTTAAGCAAAACTACTAAACAAAATAACTGATTTTGATGAGTATAAAAAGTCCCTTGCCTCATACTAATGAAATCACAGGTTTGAATCATAAAAGGAGAAAAAAATATTTGTGTATTTTTTTTTTTGGTTCTGCTTACTTCACTGTGTCAGTTCAAATAGGACATCTTATGTTTGCTTTGTTTGCTTTCGTATGACTTTGTCATATTCCCTGTTAGAGCACCTTCTCATATACCACCTAGTTAAGTTCAGTCCTCCCTATACATTTAACAACCTGCTACCAATGCAAACCAGTTTACAATTGGTAGCATACTCCTCTCCCCACCTCCACACCTTTCCAATCTTCTGCTTCTAGCACCAACTGACCCCACCCTGAAGCAGAGACTCAATAATTGATGAGTCCATATAGTTTTTCTCCATCATGAAGGTCTGATCTCACCGCTCATCCTCTGCTGTTGACTCACTCTCTCATCTGATGCATATCCATACCAATTCCCTACCTAAATTTATTCTTTTTTTTTTAAGGTTTTTGCAAGGCCAATGGGGTTAAGTAGCTTGCCCAAGGCCACACAGCTAGGTAATTATTAAGTGCCTGAGCCCGGATTTGAACCCAGGTACTCCTGACTCCAAGGCCGGTGCTTTATCCACTACGCCACCTAGCCGCCCCTACCTAAATTTATTCTTAAGTGATTGGTATACTCCAGTCCTGTCAAAGCTTCTGGGCTGTCATTATAAAAACCCCATTCTCTGGCCTCCTTTCCCATCCTCCTCTTCCTGAGCCTTCCATTCCCTTCAGGATCTATCCATCCATTCCATTGTGCTTTCTGGAATGCCAGCACCATTAGAGAAGACACCCTACTTATTCTTTTTTTGGGGTGGGGGTGGGGGTAATCAGATTTAAGTGACTTCCCCAGGGTCACATAACTAGTAAGCATCAAGTATCTGAGACTTGATTTGCATGTATTCCTTGTTGATTCCAGGGTCAGTGCTCTATCCACTATACTACATTGCTGTCCTCCTTCTTGACCCCCTCATGCTAACATGGCCTCTCTGGCCCTTCTTTTCCCAGCACTGGTTGCACCTTACTGGTGCTAGTGACTGCCATTCCAAGCTCTCCCTCAGCCCCCATTATTCATTGTCCTCTTTTCCTTTGAGGTTCATTCAATCCATTTTTATCACACAATCAAGATTCTTAGGTATGTTATCCCTAGACTTTTAGGACACACACTCTTTCTTCCTCAATGAATTTGGTGCATAGGTCATAGTCTTTCTCTCCTCTCCTCTCCCTTATCCTAGGGGCCTTTACCATACATATTAATACTTCCTTAAACACCATTACCTTTGCTAAGAAAACCTTAAATAGAATCATGAAGAGTGGGACATGACTGAAACAACTGAATCACAAAAATCACTCTATTTTCCCACCTCAACTTTCTCACTTCTGTGACCTCTACCCCACCTCAGCTACACAAAGAGATCTTGTCCTTGCTATTACTCACATGTTCATGAACTCTGAAATTGTTTTACTCATGATCTTTTGGCATCTATTTTTCCCTCTGCTTTACAAATCCAAATCCTGTTCTCTATCCTCACTGTAATTTCCAATTCCTCAGTTCTTTCTCAGCCAATGCATCAGTACTGGCTCCACTCTTTTCCTTTTTCCATCTCAGTGTCTTGGTGAATCAGTTCAACTCTACACAATTTTCGTTCACAATGTCTCCATAGCCTATCTTGCCTGCCAGTCCCTAGCCTTGAATTACTCTCACCATCTCATCGATGCCTCTGATTGAATTCACATGCAGCTGAATGAAGCTGAAAGTCATGAAACCATGCTGGCTTGACCCTCTACAAATATTTGTTACATAATCTCCACTGACCACTGTTGCTGAAGGGCAATCTTTTACAAAACCTTTCTAATCGATTGTCTAACTCTCCCCAGTGGCTCTTCCCTTCCCATCCTCTCAGCTGAGAACTCTGACTCATGTGTCACTGAAAAACTGGAATCCATTTGCTGAAAGCTCCATTCCCCCTTCTCAACTCCCATCTCTCAGGTGCCTTCAACCTCTATCTTCCCTTTATCTTCTCTTTCATTAGTCTTTCGTGAATAAATGGTGCCTCTTCTTGTTAAGACAAACATCTCTAAACAAATCTATATATGCTGCCATTCCATCCCATCTTCTCCAGTAGATTGTCTCCTGTCAGATAGATCCCCATTCCCTCATTTATCTTCAGTCCCTCCTTGTCCACTGACTGCTTTCCTTGCCTTACAGATCTCCCTGCCCATATATCTCATCCTCAGAAACTTTTGCCTAATCTGTCCATCCCCTCTGGCTGCTGTCTTCATATTTCCACCCTTTTTTGGCTATACTTGTTGAGAAGGTCATCTACAATTGGTGCTTCCATTTTCTTTCTTCTGACTCTTCTTAGCTCTGTGCACTGCCTTCTCACATTCTCATTCAGCTGAAATTATTCTCTCCAAAGTTATCCCTGATCTCAGTAGTGAAATCCAGTGACCTTTTCTCAGTTGTCATCCTTCTTGATCTCTTGGCAGCCTTTGACACTGCTGATCACTTTCTTCACCTTGTTCCTTTTTTTCTCTCTAGGTTTTTTTGTTTGTTTGTTTTGGATACTGCTTCCTCCTTCCTATCTGACCACCACTTCTTCACCTCCTCTGTTGGACAGTCATCCTTTTGGGGTCTGTTGTACATGTGGGTTCCACAAGCTCTTTTCTTTCCTCTGCTATCTTGCTTGTAATCTCAGTTCCCACTAATTCTGAAATCTGTCCAGTCCTGACCTCTTTTTTGACCAATAATCTTATCTCCACCCGCCTATTGGATATCTCAGATAGGTGTCTTTAACTCAACATATCTAAAACTCAACTCATCTTTACTCCCCTCAAACTCTTTCTTCTCCCTAACTTCATTTATGTCAAGAGTAGCACCATCTACACAGGCCTGCAGCCTAGGTATTATAATAATAATAGCTGTTAATTATAGAGTGCTTTAAAGTTTGTAAAATGCTTTACAAATTTATCTAATTTTATTCTGGAAGTAGTTTTATTTTTATCCTCATTTTTAAATTATGGAAACTGAGGCAAACAGAGGTTAAGAGACTGGCTCAGGATCATAGAACTAGTAAATAGTCCAGGTTTGAACTCTGGTCTTCCTGACTCCAGGCCTCAACTCATTACTCCCTCTCAAGACCACCCCCCACTCCCGTTTTCAGTCTGATGCTGGGTCCTATGTTTCTACCTCTACAGCATCTCCCCTCTATTCTCCCTCCTCTCCTCTACCCTATCACTTCCCTGATGCAGGCTCTCACAGCTGCCTCTTGTTGGGCCTCTAGGTCTCTGGGTCTCCAGGCTCTTCCCACTCTTCCCACTGCAGTCTGTCATCATTCAGGTTTAAAAACGATCTTCCTAAAGCTCAGGTCAGACTGCCACCCCCTTTGTTAACCTCCAGGGCTTTGTTCCCTCCAAGGCCAAATCTATGTTTGTTGAACTTTTCAAGCAGCTCCTGTCTTCCCAGTCCTCTTACACTTGACTCCCCTCTGTGATTCAGTGACAGCAGCCTTCTCACATGTGTGCCTGCTGTGTCTGCTGATCAGGTACCCATTCTTGGCCAGCCTTATGGCTGCAGTGCCAGCCTATCCAGCCTGGTTTAGCACTAGTGCCTTCCTCTGAGATTTCATTCCCCCCACCCCCCAGTCTGTGTAGCTTGTTTCTTGTTGTGTTTCCATGTTGTCTTCTCATTAGATTGTGCAATACCTTGAGGGCCTGATACAGACGTAGGCACCTAAATAAATAATTATTCATTTGTTGACTTCTGGTATTCCAAATTGATGAACTCCTATTCTGTTTCTGCCACCCAAAAATGCTGCTTGTGAGCACCCTGGTGAATGTAGGACTTTCCTTTCTTTGAGTTCTTTGGAGACATTTAACTAGTCCTGGCATCACTGTGTAGTTCTATGTCCTTTTTAAATGCCTTGTATTATATGATTTCTTTGTGCCCTTTGTTTTGATAAGGTTATTTCCACTTTGACACTGCTTTCCATTTGAACCCTGCCTGTAAAGGAAAATGAAGAAATCCATTTCTGACAGCTTTATACCACATTCCAGAGCTATAGTCTCTCATTTCTCTACTGAAAAAATGAAGGGGAGGGTATTTCATCATTGGATTTCAGGGCATAAAATTGAGCATTATAATTAAACAAAAGTCAATTACTTTTTTAAATGTTATTTTTTGTATACCTTATTGTACTTGTATATGTTTTCCTTACTTTGATTATTTTTTCTCCATCACTTCATGTCTTTCTTTGTTTCTCTTATGTGTAATTTCTTATACTACAATAATGCACTACATTCTCATGTCATGATTTTTTTCAGCCATCCCACAGGTGATTGGTGCCCCCATGTTTCCTTTCTTTCTGTTTTTGAGATCTCCTTGGGGACTTATGCCCTATTATGAGATACTTAGGTTGTTCTATATATCTTTTTTTTTAGATTTTTCAAGGCAATGAGGTTAAGTGGCTTGCCCAAGGCCACACAGCTAGGTCATTATTAAGTGTCTGAGACCGGATTTGAACCCAGGTACTCCTGACTCCAAGGCCGGTGCTTTATCCACTATGCCACCTACCCGCCCCTCTAAAACATATTGTTTGTTATTCTTTTAAAGATATATATATGGATAAAGCATCGACCCTGGAGTCAGGAGTACCTGGGTTCAAATCCCGTCTCAGACACTTAATAATGACCTAGCTGTGTGGCCTTGGGCAAGCCACTTAACCCCATTTGCCTTGCAAAAAAAAAAGTTTTAGAAAGATAACTTTTTATTACTTCCATTCCAAATGACAAAAATAAAGTTTTAAGTGTTTAAAAGTTTACTTATTTATATGAAAAATTCATTCAGTATGGGCCATAGACAAACTCCTCTTTTATGTGCTCTGAGAATTCCAAATAGTTGAGATGTGACACTGCTTTAGTATATCATGATCCTCAAATCAAGTACCATTTAAGTCATTTATGGACTTAATCAATTCATACCATTCAGATAAATGGAAGATATTGATATGCATGCTTTAACCTTGCTTACTTAATCTTCAAGGTTCCTTACCTATTGCATAAACTTTTTAAAAGGAACAAAGTTCTAATCATCCATGGTGAAAAGAGAAATAGCAATTACATGAAAGTTGTTTACTCAAGATTCATATCATGATAGAGGAGTAATTATGCCAGAGGACTCACGTCACTGGGCTTCATCCTAAACTTTCTCAGTTGCTATAATCATTCACTTTGTCCAAGTGTAAGCTTAGCAGTTACAGACATAAACTTTGTACCAGCTGTGTGTTAGCTCAGTAATGCCATAGTAAGTATTTTTACATTTTAGAATACAAATGATTCATAACTTTCTAAATGGGTTTTGTTCTAAAAAAATCATTTATAAGATATTTGAAATTCTGAAGAGTGTTAAAAGATGAATTCAATTGATAAAAAACAAAACTGTGTAATACACAGAATATTCAGAATATTGTTTCAGAAATCTTTCCCCAAGAAGCATCCAATACTGTATAAGTTCCTCCTTGACTGTGAAGACTTATATGACCTCACACAAAATCAAGAGTGCAGAACAGGAACAGTTTATACAATAACAACACTGTAAAATCAAGTCACTTTAAAAGAATAAGAGTTCTAAGAAATGCCAGGGGCCTGTTGCATGCTGCCCACCTCCCAAGAATCAGTCATAAGCATTTATTAAATTCCTGCTAATCTGTCAGGTTTGTCCTAAGTGCTGGGGGTACAAAAAGAGCCAGGGTAGTGTCCTCTGCCCCCAGAAGTCCTCAGTCTAATGGGGTAACCACATATAAACAGATGCAGATGCACAGAGAGATACAGGCTTCTCTATCTATGAATAAGAGAAAATAAAAGGCTTCCTGGAGAAGGAGAGATTTTATTTGGGACTCAAAGAATGAGATATACATTCTGTGGACATGCCCAGTGCAGGAATTGGGTTTCACTTGACAATACATATTTGTTATTAAGGTTTTGGTTTTGGTTTTTTCTTTTTCAAGGGGGAATGGGGGAGAGCTACCATAGCATATATGAAGTAATTGCTACTTCAGGCACAGGCTAAATACTGGAGTTAAAAATACAAGTAAAAAGAAAGACTCTCCTTGCCTTCAAGTAGGGAGGGAGTTGGAAAGGGGGAGAAGGTAGCCCTGGGGGTGCTGAAAAGTTAGAACAGAAGCAAGAGGGAATGCAGATGGGCCAGTGGGAACCCCACTGTAGTAGAGACAGTAATATCTAAGGGTAAGGAGGCTGTAGAAGAGGATGCAGTCAGCTCCTGGAAAGCAAAATTTTATTCATCAAATATCCCAGTGTAAGAAGACTGTGGAAGAGAATGGAATCAACTCCTGGAAAGCAGAAGCAGAATTTAATTATTGACATTTAGCATTGTAGGGTTTTAGAGTTCTAGATGTGTAGAAGCCAAGAGGCAAAGTTGTGCTAGTTTTATAGCTTGTAATATTTCAGAGCTTGTTTCCTCACCTATAGAATGAAACTAATATCCTTTTTACTCCCTGTTTGGCAGGGTTATGGACCTGATGGCAGTCCTTAATGCTAGGAAAGGCAATGTGGGGAAGTATATAGAGAGCTTCTTTTGGAGTCAAGAAGATCTGGGTTAAGGTCCTACCTGAGACCCTTACAGACTGAGCAAAGTCTCAGGGTCCCAGGCAACTTTAAAGTTATTAGGTTGTAGGCAAATTATTGATCTGCATTGGAAGAGAGAACTGCTTCTCTTTGCAGCTCCAAGCAGCAATTAATTCACAGATCAGTCATTCCCTGCCCCAGAAAGGATCAGTGCAAGTTAGTCAGGAACTCTAGATCCCAGGACTAGAACCCAGGTACTTGGAATTAGTTCAGTGATCTATTATACCCTGCTATTTCATTATATTGACAGAAGTTACTCTTAGTTTTACATTCGCACATTAAACAGTGTGAACTCTGAACACTTTCTCATGGTTCAATGCAAAGGACTTCTCCCTGGTGTGAACTCTGATTGAGGGGGATGATAGGGAGAGGTTAAGAGAAATACTTTCAAAGTTTAGTTCACTGAGTTTCATTTTAGAGTGAATTCTCTGATGCTCATTAATGAGTAACCTTCAATGAAAATTCCCATATTCATTATATTTTTATGGTCTCTCTCTACTTCTGAACTCTCTAGAATAGAAGCATCTTTGCTTCTACTAAAGGCTTTCCCACATTGATAACACTGAAGTTTTCTTTACAGTCTCTTGTGCTGAACAAAACCAGATCCCACTCTGAAGGCTTTCCTACAAATTAGAAAATTGAACTTTCTTTCCAGTATCTAGTGTTTCTTGTATTCATCTTTGTATCCCCATAGCTTTTAACACTCTATTATTTCAGTTGTACTTAACCTCCTCAAGAAATCTTATTTTTAATAGGCAAGTAAATTTAGATTACTATACTGAAGTACCAACTGAAGTTAGGGACTCAGTCAGTTCCTGTTTCTAAAGAACTTAGTTAACTCTGGTCACTAGTAGTTTAGTGTCATTATGACTGAATGACAATGGGAAATATGCATCTAGAGACAATATTTTTAGTTTTACCACTTCAGAAAAATTGTCTCTGTATTGAGCATTCTGAAGTGGTAAAACTAAAAATATTCTCTAGATGCATATTTCCCATTGTATTTATATCAGTCATGTCTAAACGGAAACAATTCCTGCTTATGCATTAACCAGAACTGCTTATATGAGGGCATAATTTCCTCTACTCTCTTCTTATTCACTGTGAATGAAATAGAAGTGCTATTTTTTAAATGATGTACTGTGGTATCTAGAATAAAAGAAGTCACAGGATTGATAAATACATTTAGTCTATGTGCTACTACAGTTCGTGTCCATGTTTGTATGACACAAGTGAAATGAAAAATATCTCAGTGAAATGCTCACTACTAAGCAAAAATAAAAAGCCCAAATGTAATTTAGTAGACATTGTTCCCAAAAGTAAGAATGTGAGTGACTCAGAATTAGGGTTAAGTTCAAATCAATAACAATCCTTAAATCATTTTTTTTAACTCGTCAGTTGACTCCTGTTGGTTCTCAAAATTAGCTCTGTGGAATCTGTAGAGAATCTAATCTCTCTTTTGTATTTAACATAGCACCTATCACATAATGGGAATTTACTAAATACTGATTGATTAATGATTGAAAAGAGGACTGTGCCATCTATTTTAGAAAGACACAAACTATAACAGACATCCATCAGGAAATTGTCATCTCCTTAAAACTTCAGTTTTAGTCAGATATGGGAACTCAAGCAGGAGAGAGGGGCTGAACTGAATCAGGGAAGCTCTGGAGCTCCTCCTATACTATGACCAGTCAACCCAAAGCTTAAGATCATAAGCAGATGGTTTAAGGTCTCTCCTCTGGAGCTACAAAATCAGAAGCTAGAAGTGAAGATCCAATTAAAGAAACAAACTAGGGTTTTAGAATAAATGCCCTGAAATTCCTGTCTCTTCACTCATCCTCTGTGTTTTGTGTCAGCTTCTATTTCTCTCTTGCCCTAGCTGGATTTCTACTGCTTAATTTTCCCTTATTTTCCTTCCCTTGAAAACCCACCTGATTACATTTTTCTCCAGTCCTCACAGTCATTCAAAATTTCTTCCCATCTCTACTGTTTTTCCCCCATTTTGGAGTCTCTTCTTATATTTACTATATCTATTAGATTTTCCCAAACAGTCCAAAATTAAAATATTTTGTCTAATATACTACCATTTTTTTTCTTATAATTTTTCCTAGCACTATAAAGTAATCTGTAGGTTTACTTGGTATGTCACTGAATAAGCCTGTCTTTCTCTAGTTCAAATGATAATGACTTTCATGAGATACCCATTCTCCCCACTCCTTTTTCCATGTTTATATTCTTTCCACCCCTCTTAAATAAAATAGTAAATTCATTCTCCTTCTTCTTTTCCTCCCCAGTATATGCCTTCTTCCATTGAAGTCTAACATCACCAGGCTTCCCACCCCCTTGGGCTTTCTACCTTTCTCTATGACATCTATACAAATTAAGGTTCTGAGAAAAACACTTGTTTCTTGATCCTATTCCAGTTGATGAAAGTATTTATTTACCTTTTTTGTGTTTCTCTTGATTCCTGCTTTTGCATTTTAAAATTCTGTCACCAGGAATGATTGGTAGCCTTGTATTTGATTCAGGAGTCACTTTTTCCCTTTAGGGTTATGCTCAGTTTTGCCAGGTTTGGTTTCTGGGACATATTTCAAAATCTTCTGTCTTTGTAGCTGTCAATTGTTACGTGATCCTAACTTTTTTCTCTTTGGGACTTGGATGGGGGATTGGGACAGGTACAATACTTAAAGTACTTTTTCTTGGCCTGAAAGTTCTAGATTTTGGCCCTGAATTTCCTAGGGATTTTCATTTTGAGGTTTCTTTCAGAAGGTAATTCATGTGTTCTTTCTGTTTTTACTTGACTCTCTGGTTCTTATGGAACTAGGACATTTGATATGGAATCAACATTTTTGGTTATGGTTTTCAGGTGTTCTCATGATTCTTAGATCAACTTAACTTTCCTTGACTTGTTTTCCAGGTTAGTTATATAAAAAAAATCAAGTCAAGTCAAGAGGTATTTATTTCTAAGATCTCCCTCCAATCAGTCACTTTTTGGGGAGGGGGCAAGGCAGTGGGGTTAAGTGATTTGCCCAAGGGCACACAGCTAGATAATCATTAACTGTCTGAGCTTGGATTTGAACTCAGATCCTCCTGATTCCAGGGCTGGTGCTTTATTTAGCTACCGCCCAATCAGGAATTTCTTTTTTAAATCTTTGATTTTAGTTTTATATTTCTTATTATTTGATGGAGCCATTACTTTCTCTGTGGTCTGTTCTGATTTTGGGAGAGGTCAGTTTTGGTCAGTTTTGGAGTAAGATTGAATATAATTTGTCCTAAAGCTATTTGTTCTCTTTGTCTTTCTTTTTTCCCTGACCATCACTTCCTTTAACATTACAGTTTATATCTCCTTGAGGCCCAGACATTTTCTTCAAGCCTTTTTTGGAACTGTGGAGTTACCCTATTCTTTTTGGTTTGATCTTTTGGCTTTATTCCCCATCTCTAGTATTTCCTTGTGTTGAGCATTTTCCTCTGTTGGGAGTTTGTGCTTGAATCCGGCTTGGCTCCTTCCCACCCATTTAGGTGAGGCAAGCAGGCCTTTATTCTGGATATTGTGGCTAAGACTCAGCCTTGCTTTCTTTAGATATTCTTGGATCTTGGCACAGTCTCTTGGTAGTTTAACTTAGGTTTTAACCTTGGTTTGTTCTCCATTTCCTTTTCCTTGAACATCCCCAAACTGAGATGGCCCTGCCCCTTAATGGTGACCAGATAGACCTCAAGCAGTTATTATTGTTTATATTCCTAATGGACCTTCCACAAAGGCTCAGTGCTTTGCTTCCCAGATACTGCCCTGGCCCTGGCTTTTACTGAAGTTCAGGTATGAGTTGCCTTGGTGCTGGGCTGCCCAGACACTGGGATAGTCTTGTTTCCTGCTGAGGTTCAGGCCCTGGAGTGGGCACAAGTCCCTGGCACTGACTCATTTGTGTCTGCACTGTTGACTCAATGCAGACTGCAAAAGCCCTGAACTGATTATGACATGTCCCCGTCTCTCACAGTTGTTTAGTAACTGAGGAAGCTCTGTGGTGAATGGAGCACCGGAGACACCTAGAGATTCTTGAAATAGTCCAGTCTAGAAGTGATTGATTGTTAGGTCTGTACCCCAAAGAGACAAAAGGAAGAGGAACTAAATCCATATGTGCAAAAATGTTTATAGCAACTTCTTTGTAGTGGCTAAGAATTAGGACCTACAGGGATGACCATCCATTGGGGAACACCTGAACAAGTCATGGTAGATATATGTGAAAGAGTGCTGTCGCATTTTAAGACATGTTGAAGAGAGTGGCTTCAGAGGAGTATGGGAAGACTTGTGTGAACTGATACAGAGTAGAGAACAGAACCAAAAGAACAATTTTTTGCAATAACAGCAAATATCATAGAGATAAACAACTTTGAAAAACTAAGAGTGCTGAACAACATAATGACCAACCACAATTTCAATATGCCAAGCCATCTCCTGTGGTGATAAATTCAGAGTACAGATTAAGACATGTCATTTTTGGACATGGCTCATGCAAGAATCTGTTTTGCTTGATTACACATGTTTATAATGGGTTTTGTTTCTTTGTTTTCTCAGTTGGTGAGTAGAAAGAAGGTAGGAGGAGGAAAATATATATCTAAAATAAAATAAAATTTAATATTATTAATTTTTTAAAACAATAAGAATGAATTAGAATGGTAGCCATGTGAGTAGAGCAAAGAGGATGGATATATGTCCTTTCTTACAAGACTGTTTGAGTCAGTAAGCATTTATTTATTAAGCCTACTGTATGCTGGTCTCTGTGTTAAACTCTGGAGATAGGAGGAAAGGGAAAAGATGGTCCCTGCTTTCGAGGACCCTAAGTCTAATGAAGAAAGATTTGCAAAGCTGAAAATTGACAGGGTGAAGAAGTGTATGACCAAGTCAGAGGAGTACAGCTGGGCAGAACAGGATGTGATAGCTGCCTGTCCCTCTTCTAAACCTGACCAGTTCTATCTTCAGCACTCACAGCCACAGAGCCTGTCTGGGGCCAGGGTCTGCCACATCCCCCCTGACCTGAACCAACCCTTCTCTGCCTCCCCCCTCCCACTCCAGCTCCCTGAAGCTGGCTCTGATGGGGGCACCCTCTCTGCAGGATCACACGTACTGTCATGTCATCGTTAGCTTTTGTACAGTGCTTAGCATTCTACATTATAAAAATAAGAATCTCCTCTTGGGCTTTTAACTCCCTTCCCAGCCCAGTCCCTTCCTTTCTTTCTAACCTTTGCTTTCACTCCCCTTTCTACTCTCTGAGATCCAGCTCTGAGGCTTCTGTAGTTTACACAGACCCTCAGGCCTTGGGGGCCTCTTCCTCCTCCCCTTCACCTCTTGACTTCCCTGAAGACCCCCCACCCATCCCCATTTCTCTCTTCCTTTAGGATAAGAGGTTCAGGATAGCAAAGGCCTTTTATTTTTTGGCCTTTATCTCTGTCCTCAACACTGAATGTAGTGCTTGGAGTACAGGTAAGTGTTAATTAATGCTTTTTAATATCGAGTGCTCTTGATAGGTGCCTAGCTCTTTGTTTAAGGAAGATGTGATTAGACTAGAGGTAGGTTTTGGGAAAAAAGATAATGAGTCTGATCCCACTTAATGCTAGTGCCTTCTCTTAGTTGATATCTCTAATTTAACCTGTATATATATCTTGTTTATACATAATTGTTTACACATTGTTTCCTCCATTAGATTGGGAGCTTCTTGAAAACAGGGGCTGCCTTTTGCTTTTCTTTATGTCCTTAATGCCTAACCATAGAATAGGTGTTTAACAAATGTTTGTTGACTGATATGTTGAGTCAAGTTGCCTATGGAACATCCAGTTGGTCGTGTAGGGCTGGAACTCAAGAAAGATTAGAACTAAATCTATAGATCCTGGAATCATGCTGCCAGCAATGATAAGCTATAGCAGTTGATGAAGACAGGTTTTATGTTTTGTATATTTTTTCTATATGTGCATAAATTGTAAATGAGTAATTTAAATAAAATTACTGAAGAAAAGAGCTTACAGATATCAGACTGATGTGTTGAAGATGTTCATAGGTAGGAATTAGTTTCAGTATTTGAGCTTAGCTGTATTTTTAAATTCATAAGGCTAATTTATAATTGGGTCATCAATTATAACAGATATAGATTATCTCTATGCTACCAGGTGTTTTGTTTGGTGGGTTTTGTCTATATTCATATATCTTTGTCATTAGTTCTCATATAGTTCTCTTAGAAAATAAGGATCAAGTTAAAGTTGAGTTTTTATGGTTGGTTGGTGGAATAGGAAAGCATGAACAAATTTGGTAACAGCATTTTCAGTTTTAGTTATCTGAAAGGGTAAAATCTGCTGATGTAGTTCATCTTGTTTTAATGGATCTTTGACCCTTCAATCAGACTCTGACCATTCTAAAGATAAAGGGTTCTAGTGTATTGGTCTTCCTGAGTGAAGCAACCTCTTGCAGATTGTGAAATGGTATAATCATTAACAGGGATAATGGCTGTGTGCTTACAAGTTTCATTTATTATCTCAGTGAGCATTAACCCTTTGAGCATACACAAAATATATAGAGATTCTACAGATATAGCTGACTTAGGAGCTCTGACAGCCACAATATATTAATCGTTATTTTTGTCATGACAAATAGTGTTAATAAGTAGAAACTTTTTCTTCCACAAAGTTCATTGTTTCCATAAATAGAATAAAATGAAAGAAGAAATCATAACATCAAAAGAATTTAAGAGTTCATTGTGATTACTTTTTAAAAATTTTACTTTTAAATGCAGTATTACCTCAAATGGCTAGATCAGTCAGCTTTGCATCCATTCTAGATATTATCTAGTTATATTTTGAGATCTTGCTTCCTCTTACCACCATTGTCCTCTAAATGTGAAGGTTTGGCTTTACTGCTTATTTTATTTAAGCCTTTGATAAATTTCCCAGTAATTGAAACTGAGACAAAAACATACTATAAAACTTTGTGATGCTTTGGGCAGAGCAGTGGAGAGAGCTGTTTGTGGAGTGCCCAGGTGTTAGGCAAGATCCAGAATTGAGATAAGATGTGACCACTCCCTCAGTACAATAAAGGGATTTGACAGGTCCAAGGATCTACTCTAGTTCAAAATGCCTAAGTATACCTGAGAGCTTCAGGTCTAGTGCCTTGTGAGATTCTGGGGAGTACCTGGGAAGACCCCAGAGGGAAAGCAGCCTTTAAGAGGTGATTTAAAAGATGGCTAGGAAGTTGGCGATGGAGGGGAAAGCAGGACCCGCAGGCTGAGGGAGTCTTGAAGTGGGGGGCACGAATGGCCAGGACCAGTAGTCATTTCATCTGGGGAGGGGAGGCCAGACCAGCCTAGGTCTTTGTGGCGAACCTAGAGTGCCAACTGAAGAGCTGAGGGAGCTCTCCTGGGACTTTGGTAAAGAAGTAGCCAACTCAGGTCTGCCTGCAGAGGGGTGAGAGCACTTCATAAAGAATTACACCAATGTTAGGAGCCCAGACCCTCCTAAAGATATGAACTTTCATTGAGAAGGATGTTTCTTCCTCCACTGAGGGTTCCAGACCACCCCTCTTGTCCAGCCTGTGGCAAATTTGTTCAGACTTCTCCCTGCCTTGCTTTCACCTTTCCACTTAGTAATCTCTACCACTACCTTTGATCAGACATTTCTCTGAGTACAACCATCCCTGGGTTCTTTGAAACTCCTTGTTTGTTATGTACTGCAGCCTGCTCTCCAAGGTTCCTCAGTGATAGTAATTTCTATTTTATAGGATCCTAGTTCCAGAGTCAGGAAGGTCCTTTACTTCAGCCCCCTCATTTTACAGATGAGATGACTCTGGGGAACAGAGCCCTGAGCCAGAAGATAGGAAGATATGAGTTCAAGTCCCACCTCAGACACTTAGTAATTGTGTGGCCTTTCTCATTCTCAGTTTCTCCTCTGTAAAATGGGGTTAATAACAGCCCCTCCCTCCCTGGGATCAAATGAGATGATATTTGAAAAGATATTAGTAGAGGACCTATTAGGTGCTCTAGAAATGCTGGTGTTCTAAGGCAACTGATGCTCCTAGAGGTCAAAGGACTCCCCCACATTACACTGAGAATGGGTGATGGAGTGGGGCTAAAACTTAGCACCCCCTCTGCCCTGGAGTCTGTGGCAATACATGACTTGGATCCAGACGATACCAGTAGAATATTAGGCTCAAAAGGAGGGACCTTCATTTGGGGGGAAAGGGGATACCATTAAAGGAGCTTTGCATTTTTTTCCCATGCAGATCAATCTGATCTCCTATTCAATTCTGAGCCCAGTGGGATCATTTGTAATATCCATTATATATTCTCCACAGTCTTTTCCAGCTAATCTTATTATATGATGTTCTCTATCGTTTGTGCCTTTGCACAAGTGATCCCCTCAGTCCAGAATGTATTCCTTCCTCAATTCAGCCTCTTTAAATCTCTAGTGTACATCCAAGGACAACTTAGATCTCACTAGACACCATACTTAAAAGCAAAGAATACAAATAGAAAAATGCAGGAATGTCCTTATCCTCAAGGATATTGCAGTACCTTATATATAGGTAAGTGACCAGGAGGGTTTGGGACACTTTAAAGCTCTCTCTCTCTCTTTCTCTGACTTTTTCTTTGTTTGTCTATCTGTACCCCCTTCTTCCCTCCCCCCCGCCCCCACTTTGACTGTTGGAGTATCTTCCCTTTCCCAGGCTGGAAATGCAGAGGCTATTCAGGGGCTGTTCCTACTAAGTACAGGATCTCTGGCTATCTCTGTTTCTGACCAGCCCTGGTTCTGCCCTCCTGGGGGCTCACCATACTGATGCGAGACTTAGTATGGATGCATTTGGCTTTGCCTGGTGCGACTCAGACCTGAAATGAGGGATCCACCAGCCTCTGCCATCCTGGAGGCTGCACCACGCCATAAGGTCACAGCCCCTTTCATCATGGAGCAGAGGTCCTGGCTCTAGAATCAGAGTTCTTCCTTCTTCACAGACGGTCATTCTGTTTGGCTTAGAAGTATTCTTGAGATATACATAACTCCACAAACTGCTTCTCTCTTCTGCTAGCCCACATATGGGGGCTGAAGACACCAGGACTAGACTACTGTTAAAGTCTCTCTTGTTGGCAACTTTGGTTCCATGATGTGACACAAAATATGTGTGATACGAATTAGAATGAGCTTTTAAAAACTTGATGTGGCAGCTGAATCCAGTTCTTAGATATGTATTCTGGCTATACTCATTTTGATTCTAATCCTTCATAAAAGATTCTGGTATTGGGGAAAAAAGCAAATTGGAAAAGAAGGTCATGCCTTTTACTCTCTGGACTGCCCTTTTCTGGAAATTAAGTTCAGTGACCATGAAATCATTCTTAGAACAACAATCCAAAGCATTAAAAATGTCCTTCTAGAGCTGGTTATTCACAAATAACCTGCTCTGGACATGCCAAGAAGTGGAAAAGCACTTTTCTTTCTTTAAAACAAAATAACCCAGAAGTAGAGAAAAAATACTGAGTAAAAATTCAAGAGTACAAAGGCCTGGGAAAGTTTACCCTATTAAACCTAGTGACTTCTAAGTTTCCTTAAGACTCCTCTTACTTCCTCCCCACTTTTAAAGGGTCAGGGTGGGGGTGAGGACAAAGGACCATTTCATAAGAGTAGGTTCTCTAAGGTTCCCAGATCTGTCTTCTCATGGTCAAGAGAACTTTTTCTTGGGTTTATTAAACACCATGAAATTCTTGGACACTGCTGACTTGATGAATGGCAGGGCAGACCCGAGGAAGGGCCATGGTGGCACACACATTCTCTGTCTCCTTGTTTCTGTCTTCCTACTCTCCAGCTTCTTTTCCCAATCCCTGTCTCCCCCATGTTGTCAAGCATATCAACCATCCTTGTTTCCTACTGCATCTTTCATTTTCTGGCTGTCCTCATCACTCACCTTAAATGTTGGAAGGTGTTGAAACACTAGTCACGTTAGCGAGCGCTTATTAGAAACTCAGGCTCTATGCTGAGCAATGGGAATCCAGATATAAGCAGGAAAAATTACAACACCTTACATTCTAAGGGGCTTGGAAGAAGAAGCCCTGAGACAAGGGTGAAGGAAATTCAGAGTCAGGAGTGGAGCCTGGAAAGAGAAGATGGGAGAGAGTCAACCAGTGATAGAGGGCGTGCTGGACTGTGGGAAAGGGGGGCTCCTGGGGGCCAGGAGGCCTCACCCCTTGCAGATCTCAGGCTGATCCCTTGTCTCATAAGCTCACTCTCTGTAATATGAGAGATGTTGAACTTACTTAGTTTACTTCCCTCCAGGAAAACACTCTCCATAGTCTTCTGTAGACATTATTTGCTTTTATTTCTGAATGGCTAGTAATCTTGGTAATTGGTCATTTGAAGATGGATGTCCACCTTACCAGGAAGGCTGTTTTTCAGTCCAGTTTTTTTTTTCCCACTCAGAACAATCATGGGACATCCTCTGCTTGTTCTGGTTCACTCTACTCATGAACATTTTCCTGATTGAAAGCCAAAAGCTGCTCGGGTCAATGGATCTCCCCAGGTATTGAGCTAAATTAGAGTTACCTCTCTGCCCTGCCCTGCTTCCTGCTAAACAGGTATGCAGGTGGGGGAAAGGCCATTCTTGGAACATGTCCCCTCTTCAGATGGTTCTCATCTAGCACTTCTGGGGAGCAGTGGGAGCCAGCAGTTAAAGACCCTACCACTCACTGATAGGACCTTTCCTAAAATTATAATCATGATTTGTTTACTGTTCTACAAGCTAAAATTGTAATGCCAGAAGGGAAGGTTAGCATGTGGAAGTGCCTGGCCAAGAAACAGTGTGATATGACTGGGTAAAGATAAATTGAATATTCACCATCAAGACTCAGGGTACCAAGGGGAGCTAGGTGGCACAGTGGATAGAGTACCAGCTCTGGAGTCAGGAGGACCTGAGTTCAAATGTGGCCTCAGACAATTTATAATTACCTAGCTGAGTGACCTTGGGCAAGTCACTTAACCCCATTGCCTTGAAAAACAAACAAAAAAAAGATTCAAGGTACCAGAGTCAGAACTGGAAGCTAGAGTGCAACCAGCTTACCGTGACCCTGGACAGGAGGTAGTCTCTTGGAATCCCTGCAGGTTTTAGCAATTTCTAAAAAATGTTTTCTGTTACTTATACTTTATACATACTTATTTACATGTTATATCTCCCCTCAGTAGAATACAAGTTTCTTGAGGTCAGGAACTGTTTCATTTTTGTCATTATACCTTGTATGTAAAATAGTAAGGTAGAGAGATCTGGGAGTTTTATAGGACCTTAATAGGTATTTATTGAATTGAATTTTATTACATTCTGCCTAAACCTTTCTAAGCTTATAAAAACCATAGAACTATTATAGATTTTAAAAGATACAGGAAAGGCCTCAAGAGGTCACTGAATAGTCATAGAAACTTTTCTATCATTTGTTAATTTTATAAGATGTCATTATAGATGTTGGGATTGCTGTCATTCAGTTGTTGAAGTCCTATCTGACTCTTTGAGACCCACTTGGAGTTTTCTAAGCAAAGATTGATACTAGAATGATTTGTCATTTCCTTATCCAAATCATTTATGGATGAGAAACTGAGGTAAACAGGCTTATGTTACTTGCCCAAGGTCACACAGCTAGTAAACGTTTCTGGGGAAAAGACTATTCTTTTTAAAAAATATTTTATTAGTTTTCCAATTATATACAATAGTAGTTTCTACCTATCATTTTTGTAAGGTTTGAATTTTACAATTTTTCCCTCCCCACATCTCCCCACAAAAGGCATTCTGATAATCTTTACATTGAATGTACTGAGAGAGAAAACATATCCTTGAGGAGAAAATAAAATATTAGAGATAGCAAACTTATGTTGTACATAAGATACTTTTTAAAAAAAATGGAAGGTAATAGACTTTGGTCTTTGTTTAGCTTCACAGTCCTTTCTCTGGAAACAGATGGTATTCTCCATCACAAGTACTCTAAAATTGTCCCTTATTATTGTATTGATGGAATGAGCAAGTCCATTAAGGTTGATCATCAACCCTGTGTTGCTGTGAGAATGTACAGTGTTCTTCTGGTTCTGCTCATCTTGCTCAACATCAGTTCATGCAAGTCTTTCTAGGCTTCTCTGAAATCCCATCCCTTTTGGTTTCTAATAGAACAATAGTGTTCCATGACATACATAATCCACAATTTGTTCAGCCATTCCTCCAGTTCATGGACATCCACTTGATTTCCAATTCTTTGCTACCATAAACAGGACTGCTATGAATATTTTTGTATAAGTGATGTTTTTGCCCCTTTTCATGATCTCTTCAGGGTATAAACCCAGTAGTGGTATTGCTGGATCAAAGGGTATGCACATTTTCATTGCTCTTTGGGCATAATTCCAAATTGCTGTCCAGAAAGGTTGGATGAGTTCACAGCTCCACCAACAATACATTAGTGTCCCAGATTTCCCATGTCCCTTCTAACATTGATTATTGCCCTTTCTGGTCATTATTGGCCAATCTGATAGGTGTGAGATGGTACCTCAGAGTTTCTTTAATTTGCATTTCTCTAATTGGTAATGATTTAGAGCAATTTTTCATATGACTAAAGATAGCTTTGATTTCTTCATCTGTAAATTGCCTTTGCATATCCTTTGACCATTTCATATGTCAATTGGGGAATGGTTTGTTTTTTTATGTTTAACTCCATTCTCTGTATATTTTAGAAATGAGTCCTTTCTCAGAAATATTAATTGTAAATTTGTTTCCCAATTTACTATATTTCTTTTGATCTTGGCTATAGTGGTTTTGTCTGTGCAAAAAGCTTTTTAATTTAATGTAATTAAAATTATCTAATTTGTTTTTAATGATGTTCTCCTCTTCTTTGGTCATAAACTGCTTCCTGGAAAGAGAGGGTTTTTTGGTTTTTTTTTTAGGTTTTTGCAAGGCAAACGGGGTTAAGTGGCTTGCCCAAGGCCACACAGCTAGATGATTATTAAGTGTCTGAGACCGGATTTGAACCCAGGTACTCCTGACTCCAGGGCCGGTACTTTATGCACTACACCATCTAGCCTCCCTATAAGAGATGGATAGATGGATGGATGCTTAAGGTTTCATCTTCCCTGTCTTTTTTTTTCTTTTCAAATTTTTTTTAAGTTTTTTTTGCAAGGCAGTGGGGTTAAGTGGCTTGCCCAAGGCCACACAGCTAGGTAATTATTAAGTGTCTGAGGCCAAATTTGAACTCAGAGACCCCTGACTCCAGGGCCCGTGTTCTATCCACTGCACCACCTAGCCGTCCCCGAGAATATTCTTAAAAGTGAAACAGCCATTCATTTACTAAACTGAGTTAAATGATATTATTATATTTATATGATACTCAAATAGCAAATCTGCCCTCAATTGTTGTGGGCATACCAGAAGACCATACATGCCTTCTCATTCACTTCTATTAAATCCTTCCAAGTATATCTAGCCAGGGCCTTCCCTTTATATACTTAAATGCTTCTTTAATACCAGTAAAACACTTAAGCCATACTTACCCCTTATTTTCACTTCATAACCAGCCCAACTTTTTTGGGGCTCACATGTTTTTTTTTGTTTGTTTTTTTGTTTTAGGTTTTTGCAAGGCAAATGGGGTTAAGTGGCTTGCCCAAGGCCACACAGCTAGGTAATTATTAAGTGTCTGAGACCAGATTTGAGTCCAGGTACTCCTGACTCCAAGGCCGGTGCTTTATCCACTGTGCCACCTAGCCGCCCCTCACAAATGACATATCTTCTACCACTTCTTACACAGATGTAATCATTTGTAATGAACTATGGCATGTAGCTCTCCATTATCCTTTAGGTTAACTACAATTTTGACTCTTCAAAGGTGGTTCTTTTGTTGTTCTTGATGTTCTATGATTCACAACCACATTGGTTGTATTTATCTCTACTAAGGCAAAATTTTTGTTGATATTAATAAACAACAAATAAAGTGAGATCTTTTATCTTTATACTTTTCAGTCAATTGTGTAGTTTTGAAATCATCACTTGCTATAGAAAATAGTCTGAAAAGTTGCTTGTTCTATGTTTCATTAAGAGAATTCAAGTGATTAGGTCATTCTCATAGGTTTTTGTGGATGTGATAAAGTATACTAGTTCTTTTATCATTTTCTTTTCAAATGATAAAAATAAAGTCCACAGATTTTTTCTGATTTAAAGTTTTCTATTAGGATCTTTATTATCTTGATCAGTATTACTAATAATACTCTTTTGAAGCCTATTGATCTATCAGATTTAATAATCTAATAGTTTCTGCAAACTGGGCAAGACCCATCGTGATGAGACTTGAACATAAGTAAATGGTTACAATAGGCAGTAGTAAAATTATTATATAGTAAAACTATGCCCTTCAATATAATAGTTTTCAGGACTTTAAACCTTAAAAAAAACTTTATCTTATTAAATTGATCCAATTTCATTGTCAAAAAAAATCCAGAAACTCCTAAAGTATAGTTCTGTGACTTGTATTGATTGTATGTATTGATACATGGCCCCACCCCAAATAAAATACTCAACATCAGGTGACACACTTGAGGTCATGCAGTCCAATGAAAACCATGCTAGATTTGAAATCAGAAGACCTGATCTAAACCCTGTTCTGCCCTCTGAGCCTCTGTTCCCACCTGTGAATGAAGTCCTTGATGCTGTTCTGTTGGTGAGCATCTTCCAATTCAAATGCCTTTAGTTCAAGTCTGACTTGAAGACATTTTTGGGGGACTTTGGTGACCTCTCATGGCCAAACAAGGAAATCACATTTTAGAAATAAAATTGTACTGGGCAATTGTCAAAGACAAACAGTATTGACTTTACAGCCATTCCTTCATTCTTCCTTGACTTGTAGAGGTAAAACTGACATCTGACCTCCCTCCTTTTGCAGATATCTGGAGATCATTTGTTTGAAAATTGCCACCTGCCTTGATAATCAATACTGCAGCATAGTAACAGCTGTCCCCAAGGATCTCTACTCTCCTCTTTAGCCTTTTGTGCTGAAAATATTCAAGGGGATGCAGTTGTTTCAGCATCATACCAAGGTTAAAGAATACAAATGCAAAGTTAGAATTCTTAAGGTCTCATTTTTCTGAAAGTATATTCCTTCCATTTGGTTGGAATTAGTTACCTATTCCTCCCTTTCTAATTGTCACTTTTTTACAAAGACTAGCATTTTCTGCATCTAATTCCTTAAAATTTTGAGAGTTTATATATTGTTGTCTTCAGATATCAGTTGCCATGATAAAAATAATGCCATTAACAATTTATGATCAAAAAGTACTTGCTACTCATTATTATTCCTAGTCTTTTGGGGGGGGGGGTAAGGCAGTGAGGTTAAGTGACTTGCCAAGGTCACACAGCTAGGCAACTCCAGGGCCAGGGCGGGGGTGTGGAGGGGGTTGCTGGTCCAAGGACCATGCAAGGAAAACTTAGGACTGCCTTTCACTCATGGAAAAGGTTGCTGTGAAATTCTAGAAAACAAGTGATAGAGAAGAAAATTTATGAAACAGGTAGGGCTTCAGTTTGGTTGAAACATGACATTTGTGAAGAGAAGCAAAGACTAAAAAGGCAGGTAGGAGTCAAGTAATCATATCTAAAACTGTTTGGTGGCACAGGGGGTAGAGCATTGTCTTTGGAGCCAGAATGTTTGGAGTTTGAATCCTGCTTCAGACACTTGACACTTACTAACTGTCACATGGCCTTGGGCAAGTCACTTAACCCAGATTGCTTCTCATCCAGGGCCATCTCTAGTCATCTTGATTTATATCTGACCATAGAACCCAGAGGACTCCATTGAGGCTGGTGACTTAGCAAAGTACCCACTCAAATGCAATTTATGTGCTTGTCATGCCATCACTTCCCCTGATGTCATGATCTTCTTTGGGAATGAAAGACAAATATCATCATCATCATCATCATCATCATCATTTTTAACCATTAAGAAATGGAGGAAGAGCCACTAAAGGTTTCTAAGCAGGATAGGGCATCTAAGATAACAGATAATCCAAAAATAAGAATATGTGGATTTGGAAATAGTCGGTTCTTATAGCTTTGCAATGCTCTTACTTTTTGGTTTGGTTCATATTTTGAGAGCATATGAACTATTTGAGTTATCATAAGTAATCTAGATAAATAATCTTTATGTATAATCTAGGTGTTTATCCTACTAATTAAGCAAGTTATATATTTGACAGTTAAAAAGAAACAAAACTAACCTGCTACTAAAATGGGATTGAAGTGTACATCATGAAACTGAAACAAAATTAAGATGAATGTAGCAAGCAATGTTTTATGTACCTGCCCTATCTAGGCATAAATATGTTAGTTGAATGGATAGGAATATTGGAATAAAGTTGAGTCCCATAACAATTTCTATAAGTTAATTTAAAATTCTTATTTCAGTTGAGATTAAGTGAGATGTTTGAAAAATTTTAAAGCTTTCTGTATTAACCTTGACTATTGTTTTAAATTTATATTAAATTGTCTTTTGCTTTTGTGATTCTGAAATCAATATGTAACATTAAATGAATTGATATATACATAAATTTTCTTTTTTTTCCCCTCAGAAATCATGAGTAATAATCCTCAAATCCACATTTTCTTTGGAGCACCAATTATTCCATCAAATCAGACAGTATCACAAAAACAAACTTGTTCATCAACCAATGCTGATCCATGGAAAATAACTCAGCTTGTATATGATCACCATTCCTTAAATGTTAGTGCTGAAGCAAGCAAGTATGGTCATCTTGAAGATCACCATGATAGTCTTCCAGTTCTTCATAAAGAACAGATAATGGTGAATTCTGGTAAAACCTGCTCTTGGCAGGGTGAAGACTATTTAACATGTGTCCCTGAAACACAGTGTATAGAATCCCAGAATAGTGATTCTTCAAGGACAATTGATATAGTCTATTATAATAAACAAATACCTGGATTTAATAGCAGAGTTCAACAGCACTTTAATGAAAGAAAATGTCATTATTCTATAAATGAAAATAATAAAATCACAGAACAGCAAGAGAAATTTGAATCAAATTCCTGTTTCCAAAATCTCTTAAGAAAAAATTCCCAACAAATAAATCAGGATTGTTCTGATATCTGGGATTTGGTCTGTAGTACTAAGCAGATTAATATAGAACCAGAAGCTACAGAAAACGGTCCTAAGTCATCAAAAAATCATGAGACTGTTGATTGTTATCCAGGATTCTTTTCTTCCAAAACAACAGATGAACCACAGTCTAAAGAAGTAATAAGGATGATCTCGAACTTCAGTACTTCAACAGACATTGAATTTCATAGTATTATGACATCAAGCAAGATAGCCTTTCTAACCCAAAGTCTAGACAAAGAACAGGGTTTTCTAAATAAAGAAACTACAAACATGAAACCAGAACCAAAAGAAGGTTATAGAGGAATGAGACTAGGAAATTCCAATGATTTTGTGGATGGACTAAATCAAATAAACTCCCCTGAACTTTTTAGTCCTAATTGTTCTGAGACAATTAGCAACCTTAATCCCTTAAATTATAACAAAGAAATAAAAGAAAATACAGGATCTCAAGAACTTTTCGAAAATCCTAATGAACAGCTTACAAATGATTCATTTAGCACAAGAAAAATTTGTTCCCAACAAAGTGCTTTTCATAAAATTTCTATTAAAAGAAATCGAACATCTGAAGATGAGTCAAGTCCTTCAAGAATTGTATCAGAATCCCTCCAGTTGCCCAAGAAGGTTAAGTCAATTTGTTCTTCAGATGCCCATCAGATCTGTTCCAAAGCTCCTCCTGAAAAAAATGCATTTAGGTTTGGCAAGTCCTTAAAAAAAACATCTCTGCTTAAAAACTGTGATTGCAAAAACCAGAGATATAATTGTTTGGTTATGGCTTTACATCCATGTCATGTGAAAGAAATTCACATAAAAACAGGACCAAATTCTGGCTGTAAAGTTCCTTTGGCTACCATCACAGTAACCGACCAATCAGAAATTAAAAAGAAGGTTGTAGTGTGGCGTGATGCTGCCTTTAGTATGCTAACAGTATTTCCTGGAGATATACTATTACTAACAGGTAACAGTTGTTTTATTTCATTAAAAACCTTTCTCCATCTATATTAGTGATTCATTTCCCATGACCTTTCCTTTCTGAGCTCAAACATAATTCCTCTCTATCCACTTATGTTCATGCTTTACAGAGTAGTGCTTTAATATGTGGAGAAAGACAAATTTTTAATGGCCTCTGCCACTTTAGAACCCCTAGAGTAGGCCAGGGCTTTCCAAAATGCGGCCTGTGGGCCACCTGCAATCCTAAGGGCAATTTTATGAGTCCACCTGTGAGTTTAGTAAAGGAAGCTGAGTTACTGCAGAGTTCACACTAAAATGGCAAATGAAAATATATCGTCTATCATTTCAATAAAAACTTTTAAAAGTAAGGTTGTAGGGGAATAAAATACAAGCATAGATAACTGTAATACATAGTATGAGTTGTTGAGATAGTTTCAACACCAACTGCTATATAAGATCTGTAGACAAGGTTTTTGTCAGTTGGGAAGATCAGGAAAGGATAAAAATAGGGTGTGACATTTGAGAAAAATTACAGGGGGTGGCTAGGTGGCGTAGTGGATAAAGCACTGGTCCTGGAGTCAGGAGTACCTGGGTTCAAATCCGATCTCAGACACTTGATAATTACCTAGCTGTGTGGCCTTGGGCAATCCACTTAACCCTGTTTGTCTTGCAAAAACCTAAAAAAAAAATTATGAAGGCTAGTTTGAAATTCTGCAGATAAAGGGATAAAGGAAAACATTGAGACAGAAAGTTGGAGAAGGGGCATAGAATGGGAACATTTGTATGAGGTGATAAGAGAAGCAAAACCAAAAGAATATACATAGAGTACAACAATGTAAAGTTTTTTTATAATCATTAAAGCAGTAAAACTCCAACTAATTGAGAAATTAGTGATGATCTTGGTGAACAGATAATGAAACACAGTTCCTTCTCCTAGCATAGACCCTAAGGGTTCTCAGGACAAAATATGGTTCAAAATATGGTTCATATTAAACAGATGAAATCATTGTGCTTTTCTTGATTCAAAAGACTATTCATTCCAAAGAGAGTTTCCCTCAGTAAGAACTGTTATATAAAGGCAAAAGATATTAGTAATATGTTTTGTGTTTCTGCTTTTTATTTTTTTTAGGTTGTGTGTGTGTGTGTTGTTGTTTTTGGTTTTTGGGTTTTTTTTGCAACTAGAAGTCAGCCCAAGAGTCAGGAGCTGAGTTCAAATTCACACATCTTAACTGTGGTACCTTATCTTAAAGACTTAGTTTGCCTCACCAAAAAAAAAAAAAAAACCCAAACCCAAAACAAACTACAAACAGGTTCTTCCCCCACCCTCCAGCCCCCTTTTTAATCTCTTTGGATTCTGATCTAGCAGTGATATTGCTGGATCAAAGGGTATGCACAGTTTTATAGCCTTTTGGGCATAGTTCCAAATTGTTCTCCAGAATGGTTGGATCAGTTCACAGCTCCACAAACAGTGCGTTAGAGACACATACCTTTTTTTTTAAGGTTTTTTTGCAAGGCAAATGGGGTTAAGTGGCTTGCCCAAGGCCACACAGCTAGGTAATTATCAAGTGTCTGAGACTGGATTTGAACCCAGGTACTCCTGACTCCAAGGCCGGTGCTTTATCCACTGCGCCACCTAGCTGCCCCATGCCATTTAGCCGCCCCTGTTTTTGCTTTTTAAAGAAAAGGTAGAGAGATGGAAAAGGTGTAAGTATGTTCTGGGAAAAAAGCAACCTAGTCAAATGAATATAAAGTTAGCTGGAGGTGGTCTCAAATTCCAGGCAAAGGAGTTGAATTTTAATTAATGAGTATTAATTGTAATAGCTACCTTTTATACAGCATCTTCAATGTTTTCAGAAAAATTTACATTATTTCATTTGAAATAGACCTCCATGGGATACTACATCATCAGATAGTAAATATTTGAAAGTCATTGACATTGAGATGTTCAGATCACCTAGAAAGGATGTAGAAGGGACCTCAGAATAGAGCCACCCCCCAAAGTTGGAGATGGAGAATGATCCAGCAAAGGAAAACTGACAGGTCACAGTTATACAATGGTAATAGGAAAACCAGTATAGAATAAAATTATTTGTTATCAGGTGGGATTGTACAGTATCAAGTAAGATGAAGCTTGTAAAAAATCTGACTTAGCAGTTGGAGAGTTTTTGTTTGTTTTTAAGTATTGTAGAGAAATTGGTTGTTTTAAGAAGGAGCAAAGGGATAAAGAAAAACTAAAGATTAAAGATAGTGATCAAAGGCCCAGCTCTCAAAATTGGTGAAAAGGAATAGGATCAAGGACCCAAGGTAGCCTTGGCAAGAAATCTCTTCATCAGACTGGAACTGAAAAAAAAAAGGACAAAGTAGAGGTGTTGTAACCAAAAATAATACTCAGATCTGTGATCCCAATAGATTAATAATATGTATCTTAAAGGCTTAGTTGCAAAGTGGTTAGTGTACTCAATATGGATATTCTTTTGATTTCTTTTTTCCCAGATGTCACTGTACATGATGACCAGTGGTATGGGGAAACAGTACTGCAGTCTACATTTAACAGTCAGTTATTGAACCTGGGAAGTTGCTCATCTATCCAGCCTAAGGAATGTAAGCTATTTTATGAACATAATGGTTTGTTCGCCAACTTCTCTGTATATTTTTCCCAATTCCATGTACAGAAAATTTTTAAAATTTTAGATTGCATGAGCAGTTGATATTTGCTCAGCTATTTAAGTCTGATTTTATTTGTGTGAGAAGTGTTTTATAGTTGTTTTCATAGAGTTTCTGAGTCTGCCTTGGCAGTTAGATTCCCAAGTATTTTACATTGTTTGAAGTTACTTTGAATGGAATTTCTCTTTCTAACTCTTTCTGCTGTATTTTGCTAGTAATATATAGAAATGTTGAGAATTTATGAGGGTTTATTTTATATCCTGTAACTTTGCTAAAATTCCTAATTGTTTCTAGTGGTTTCTTAGATGATTTTTTAGAATTCTCTAGATATACTACCATGTCATCTGCAAAGAGTGAAAGTTTTGTTTCTTCCTCCCCAATTCTAATTCCTTCAATTTCTTTTTCTTCTCATATTGTTGAAGTTAACATTTCTAACACATTATTGAATAGTAATGATGATAATGGGCATCCTTATTTCACCCCTGATCTTATTGGGAATGTCTCTAGCCTATCCCCATTGCATATAATGCTTGTTGATGGTTTCAGATACTGCTAATCATTCTAAGGAACAATCCATTTATTCCTACACTCTCTAGTGTTTTCCAAAGAGTTTATATAGAATGGGAACCAGTTGTTCCTTAAATGTTTGATAGAATTCACTTGTGAATCCATCTGGCCCTGGAGATTTTTTCTTAGGGAGTTCAGTAATGGCTTGTTGAATTTCTTTTTCTGAGATAGGGTTATTTAGGTATTTAATTTCCTCTTTATTTAACCTGGGCAACTTATATTTTTTAAATATTCATCCATTTCAGTTAGATTATCAAATTTATTGGCATAGAGTTGGGCAAAATAATTCTGAATTATTATTTTAATTTCCTCCTCTTGTTTCATCTTTTTCATTAATGATACTAGCAATTTGGTTTTCTTCTTTTCTTTAATCAAAATAACCAGAGGTTTATCAATTTGATTAGTTTAAAAATTTTGAATTCCAAATTATCTCCCTCCACTTCCCCTTCCTCATACAATAAGCAATTTGATATAGGTTCTACTTGTACAATTATACAATTATTATTTCTGAATTAGTAATATTGCAAAAGAAGACACAGAGCCCTCCCCTCCCTCAAAAAATCCATTAAAAAAAAAGTGAACAATAGTGGACACATTTTTCATCATGAGTCCTTTGAAATTGTAATAGAGCATTGTATTGCTGAGAGTGCCAGGTCTTTCACAGATCTTCATTGTACAATATTTCATTTTTTTTGTGTATAGTGTTCTCCGTTCTGCTCATTAAATTTTATATCAATTCATGTAAGTCCATGTTTTTTTTGAGATCTGTTTATCATTTTTTATAGCACAATAGTATTCCTTTACATCTATACCACAACTTGTCCAGCTATTTCCCATGAACATTCACTCAGTTTCCAATTCTTTTCCATCATAAAAAGAGCAGCTGTAAGTATTTTTGTACAAAAAGGTCCTATGGGGCAGCTGAGTTCAAATTCACACATATTAACTGTGGTACCTTATCTTAAAGACTTAGTTTGCCTCACCAAAAAAAAAAACCCAAACCCAAAACAAACTACAAACAGGTTCTTCCCCCACTCTCCATCCCCCTTTTTAATCACTTTGGATTCGATCTAGCAGTGATGTTGCTGGATCAAAGGGTATGCACAGTTTTATAGCCTTTTGGGCATAGTTCCAAATTGTTCTCCAGAATGGTTGGATCAGTTCACAGCTCCACAAACAGTGCATTAGAGACACATACCTTCTTTTTTTAAGGTTTTTTTGCAAGGCAAATGGGGTTAAGTGGCTTGCCCAAGGCCACACAGCTAGGTAATGATTAAGTGTCTGAGACCAGATTTGCAGGTACTCCTGACTCCAGGGCCGGTGCTCTATCCACTGCGCCACCTAGCTGCCCCCACTGCGCCACCTAGCTGCCCTGACGCATACCTTTTTAAAAAAATTTTTGCAAGGAAATGGGGGTTAAGTGACTTGCCCAAGGTCACACAGCTAGGTAATTATTGAAGTGTCTGAACATCCTCTGTGCCACCAGCTGCCCCAAGACATATAACTTTTTTTTTAAGGTTTTTGCAAGGCAGTGGGGCTAAGTGGCTTGCCCAAGGCCACACAGCTAGGTAATTATTAAGTGTCTGAGGTCGGATTTGAACTCAGGTACTCCTGACTCTAGGGCCGGTGCTCTATCCACTGTGCCACCTAGCCTCCCCAACATATAACTCTTAACAACACATAAACTTTTTCAGGGCATGTGCTTTGTAATGGGGTTCATTTCAATGTTTGTTGAGAAGTATATCAAAATATTAAAAAGTCATTTAAAAATGCAAAATTTTTATTAATAAATTGACTCTACTATCATTTCTGCTCCATTTTTGGTGATGTAGATAGAAATTATCATCTTTATAAATTTGTTGAAATTTTTCTTTGCCTTTTTTAAAGTATTCCTTCTAAAAGAAACAATATGATTCAGTTTATACTAGTATTTTAGTGATTTAATATTTCCATAATGCTTAGAAGAGTTTTTATCCTATAGATTTTTAAAGATTTATTATATGATTTAAAAAAAACATTTAAAACCATTTAAAAAACCATTCAGCTTTTTTTGTAGGTTATATACAACATATAATCCTGGTTTTTCATAGGAACTTTTGGATATGCTCTGCTTTAAAAACTGCTTTGAGGGGATAGGTAGGTGGCACAGTGGATAGAGCACCGGCCCTGAAGTCAGGAGGACCTGAGTTCAAATCCACCCTGAGATACTTAATCATTACCTAGCTGTGTGGCCTTGGGTAAGTCACTTAACCCCATTGCCTTAAATAAATAAAAACTGCCTTGAAAGTAATTGATATGAAAAATTGATATGAAAAATTGCTCTAAATCATTACTTATTAAGAGAAATGCAAATTAAAGCTTCTCTGAGGTACCACCTCACACCTCTCAGACCAGACCAGAAAGGATAATGATCATTGTTGGAAGGGATGTGGGAAATCTGGGACACTATTACTTTGTTGGTGGAGCTGTGAACTCATCCAGCCTTTCTGGAGAGCAATTTGGAACTATGCCCAAATGGCAACAAAAATGTGCATACCTTTTGATCCAGCAATACAACTACTAGGTCTATACCCTGAAGAGATGATGAAAAAGAGTAAAAACATCACTTTTACAAAAATATTCATAGCAGCCCTGTTTGTGGTGGCAAAGAATTGGAAATCAAGTAAATGTCCTTCAATTTGGGAATAGCTTAGCAACCTGTGGTATATGTATGTCATGGAACACTATTGTTCTATTAGAAACCAGGAGGGATGGGAATTCAGGGAAGCCTGGAGGGATTTGCATGAATTGATGCTGAGTGAGATGAGCAGAACCAGAAAAACACCGTACACCCTAACAGCAACATGGGGCAATGATCAACCTTGATGGACTTGCTCATTCCACCAGTGAAACAATCAGGGACAATTTGGGGCTGTCTGTAATGGAGAATACCATCTGTCTCCAGACCTTTAATTTAGGGGAGAAAAACCCTGATATCTTATTGTCTGATCTTGCTATCTCTACTTTATATTTCTTCCTTAAGGATATGATTTCTCTCTCATCACATTCAATTTGGATCAATTTATACCATGGAAACAATGTAAAGATTGTCAGTTTGCCTTCTGTGGGGCGTGGGGAGAGGGAAATAAGATTAGGGGGAAAATTGTAAAACTCAAAATAAATAAAATCTTTAAGTACAAAAAAAAAGTAATTGATCTTTAATGCAGATAACTATATCTTAGCTTAGACTGTGACTAGTTTTTCTGTTTTCTGTAAACTTTTCAAGTTAGCTTTCTAGAAATGGGTGATTAGAATTAGTTGGTCAGAGAGTTGAAACGTTAAAGTCAGGTTGTCCCAAAAGTCTTGAGGGCAGATTTTTAAGCTATTAAAGCTTGAACTCAGACTTTTGGGACTCTGTGTGTCCATTTGTGGATGTCTATCTGTGTCTGTAAGTGTGTCTCTGTGTTGAGTGTTCAAAAATTCCCAGAACCTTGATCTAGCAGTGATGTTTTTTATTATATATGCCGTTAGTCCAAACATCCCATCCCGCCACCTCCTTGCCATGAGACTTCTTTGAAAGGGATTCATCATTTTGTTTGTATGTGTATCCCCTCCACTAGCAGAAATTCCAGTCCTTTTACAATTTAGTTAAACAATTTTCAAGAGTTAACTGTAACTGAAAATTCATTTTTCTTTATCCTGCCTTGGGATAAATCCTGCTGAATCTCAGTAGTGAGGCACATTTTTATATGACACATTATCTCTAGGACTCTATTTGAAGACTTTCTAGTTTTCTGTGCCAGATAAGCCTTTAAAAATTCAAAGTTTGTCTCCACTTAGTGAGTAGAATTTTAAGTGAAGCATATAGGTGTATGAAAAATAACACTACTTTTAAGACTATACTGTTTATTTTAAATAAACTTTAAAGTTGGAAATGTAGCCTACGGAATATGGTAATTTTAAAGGGAATAACTTATACTGGTTTTATATATTAACTATTAGTTAAGAGTTTTTTAATAAAAAAAATACTGGAAGATTGGGGGCTTTAATAAAGTTTATCTTCTGTATTGTTCCTTATTCAGACAAAGCCAGTTGTATAAATTTTTCCTACAGATGGCAGCACTTGAATGGTTTGTTTTTGTCTCAGTCCTTAATAGCATTTAGAAATACGTGCTTTGTTGTTCCAAGGTAAAATTAAATATAATTTGGAAGCATGAGAATTGCAGAATTTCAGAAATGAAAGAATATTCAAGGCCATCTAATCCAAACCATTTCTGAAAAAGAATTCCATTTATAATATTTGTGACAAATGATCATCCAACATTTTCTCAGACCTCTGGTAAGGCAGATTCACTACTTTCCTGAGTGACCCACTCTCAGATAGCCCTAAATGTTATCTTGAATTTCACCTCCTATTTGCCAATTTTGTTTTATTTGTTTCTGTTGTTTCTAGTCCACAGACTGTTCTCCAAGAAAATTCATGATCTATGATTAATGTCCTTATTAGATATTTAGGCAAAAAACACTTGTTTTACAAAAACACTTTAAACAATTCTACTTAAAACATCTGTATTGGATTTTAGAATTAGAAGAAATATTAGCAGTCTTCTAACTAGCACCACAGTTCTTTCAGGAATCCCTTCTGGTACATCCCTAAACATTGATTTATTTGGAATATGTCATGAAATTCTTTTGCATTCTGCTTTCATAAGCAAGAAAAAAGTGACAACTAAGCAAGCTTATTCCAGGAATTTTTTTAAAAGGCAATTTTCAGAGCATTTCATAGGGTTATCTGCACTACTTCATAGTAATAATTGACATTCATGGGAAGTTCTATAGGACCAATGTCTGCTGGTTCTTATAATTGTTTGGAATAAACAGCTAGATGGCACAGTGGATAGATCAATGACCTTGGAGTCAGATAGGTGTTCAAATATAACCTCAAACACTTATCATCTATAGAAAGTGATTGGTATAAAATATTTTCTATAAATAGTGAAGGGAGGGCAGAATACACACTCATTTCTTGCACCAATAAGGTCCTTAGGGATAGTGGGCACAAACTATAGTAAAATGGCACATGTAACAAAGGGGTACTTAATAGTTCCTGGTAATTGGAAGTAAGGGCAGCTAGGTAGTGCAGTGGATAGCCTTGGAGTCAGGAGGACAGGAGTTCACCCTATCCAACCTCAGATAATTGACACTTATCAGCTGTGTGACCTTGGACAAGTCACTTAATCCTGGCATCCAAGGTCATCTCCAGTCATCCTGATTCATTTCTGGCCACTGGACCCAGATGGCTCTAGAGGAGAAAGTGAGGCTGGTGACTTAGCACAGCCACCAACTATTAGTTTGTACCCATAATCCTTAGGGACCTTGTTGGTGCAAGAAATGAGTGTGTACACTCCCTTCCCCTCACTATTTATAGAAAATATTTTATACCAACCACTATTTCTATAAATAGCCAGTGTTTGAGGTTGAATTTGAACTCCTATCCTCCTGACTTCAAGTCCAGTGCTCAAATCCAATTCATGTGCTTGTCATGGCATCACCTCCCTTCATGTCATGGTCTTCTTCAAGAATGAAGGACAAGGGGGCGGCTAGGTGGCGCAGTGGATAAAGCATCGGCCCTGGAGTCAGGAGTACCTGGGTTCAAATCCGGTCTCAGACACTTAATAATTACCTAGCTGTGTGGCCGTGGGCAAGCCACTTAACCCCATTTGCCTTGCAAAAACCTAAAAAAACCCCAAAAAAACAAGAATGAAGGACAAAAACATCATCAAAATTATTTGAAAATTGTCAACATTAAAAAATGATAAGCTATATATCACTTATTCCTTGATTTATCATCAAGGAACCATAAAAATTAACTGAGATTTTGAGCCAGTTTTGAATTTTGTGTCTTGATTCATGGAAAGCCATACATAACTTAGAGCATTTTTGTAAAAGATTCCCCAGACTTTAATGTGCTGAAGAAATGCCAGATATTGCTGTTGCTGCTATTGCCTGATAAATAAATGGGAATTTGTTATGAAACCATAAAGACTTTCCTTTATTCATTATTCATCTATTAAAAAAAAAGAAAAAAACAGAACATCCTCACCTGACTTTACTTTGTTTAGATCTGAGGCTGAGTCACTACCCAAAATAAACATAAAAATATCTTTAAAATATTTTTATTTCAGAAACAAATGATTTTAATTTTGCATTATAAACACTGAGTATTCAGTATTCAGATGTTATAATGAGAATATGTAGCAATGTTCCCATTAGAATTCAAAAATATCTACAAAACCTGAAAATTTAATTGCTTTTCATTCAAGATAACATGAATGTTATATATTATTTCATTATTATCTCCCTTAATAATTTACACATTTTCCAATGGAATAGATTGAGGTGCAATCTAGAAAGCAAAGCATCATGAAGAGAGTATTTTATATCAAAAGTATTATTTTAGCCATCAGTAAAATTTATTTGGGACATAGTTCCTACCCACAATTAACTTAAATTATAATTGGAAATGGCATATAAATAACAGTTCAAGACAACAAAATAAATATCACAAAGCAATTGCTAAAGAAAGTTAATAAGAACAATAAGTTCAAAGAGAAGGAGAAGTCATTATGAATTGTTTGGAAAGATCAGAAAGGTGTCATGAAGGCATAGTCAGGACACTGAGTAGACTACTCCAGAGTACAGGGTTGCATTGGTTAATTTATAGACACCTTTGAATGCTAGGTTAAGTAATTTGAATATTATTCAATTTGAAGTTATTTGAACAGGGGACTGATGGTGTTTTAAGGAGATTAATCTGGTGGTAATTCACCATATAAATTGAGGGACCAGAAAGACTACAGGTTGAGAAACAAATTAAGAAGTTGTTGCTAGGGGTGGCTAAGGTGTCATAGTAGATAGAGCACCAGCCCTGTAGTCAGGAGTACCTGAGTTCAAATCCAGCCTCAGACATTTAATAATTACCTAGCTGTGTGGCCTTGGGCAAGCCACTTTAACCCCATTTACTTTGCAAAAACCTAAAAAAAAAAAAAGTTGTTCTTCTAGTCTTAGTATGAAAGCAATAAGGCTCTCAACTAGGTTGGTAACTGGGTTGGTAAAAATAAAACAATAAATTATAAAGCAACAATAAAAAGTAACTGAATTTTGAACCTGATTGTGAGTTAAAGAGATAGGAAAGTCAGGCTTAAAAACCAGTTTTATTTATTTAAGTTTAAGGCATTATTGTCATATTTAAGTGGAATTGAATATTCTGTAATAAGAAATGCTACAGGTTGTTCAGACCACAGAAATAGGATCATTTACTTTTTATCTAATATTGTGCCATCAAAATTGAGTTCTCCGAGTTGATTGATGTTTCTTTTACCTTTATATTTTTTTTTAGATTCCTGTATACTCAGTGTTACAGTTCTGCAAGATTTATTAGGTTATATCTCTTCAAAGCATTCCTGCATTGTAGAGCTCCCCTTCAGATATCCTCAGAAATTGGAACGGATAAAGCATGTAGAATTGGACCAGCTTCAGCCAAACACATTAGTCCATTCAATACTAAAAGTTGTCTGTATCACGGTATTAACAGGTAAACCATTTTGTGGTCCTTCATTGGAAAGGTATCAACCAATTGTACTTTCTCAAGAATCAAGATTTTTCAAGCAAGATAAAAATCTAAATTAACAAAACTTTATGATTACATGATATTAAAATATAATCTTTAAAAATGAAAGCAAACAGAAAGGAAGCAAACAAAAAGAAAATGCAATGTATGCCTTTTAAAGTAGATTTTTATTAATATCTTTTGTTTTTACGTTGTTTAGATTTTCCCCTGTATCTCTGTTCCTCCTCTTTCAGAAGCTATCCCTTATAGCAAAGAGTTTTTAAAAAGAGGGAAAAATCTATTGCTTGTAATGTTCTATGTTTGTGCTTCCTCTAACACATCTGCAAAGGAGTGGAGGAGGCATCTTTTCTTATCTCCATGTCTTTTCTTTTGCTCTTTATAATTCTGCAACATTTCATTTCCAATTGTTTTGTGTTCTTTCAATTTTTACATTGATGTTATTTGTATTCTTTTCTTGTCTTATCTTCACTTTGTATCAGTTCATGGATATCTTTTCATGCTTCTCTATATTCATATATTTGCTATTTTTTTAGAGCACAGTGATATTCCATTGCATTTTTGATGTGCCCTGGTGTGTGTTTTTTAAGCTACTCCCCAATCAATTGCATACACTTACTTTCAAGTTAAGTTAACATACACTTATTAAGCACCTACTGTATACCAGGTACTGTGATAAGAGCTGGAGATACAAAGAAAAGCAAAATATAGTCACTTCTTTCAAGGTGCTCACAAGCTTAAGTAGGGTAGACAGGATAAATATAGAATAACTTTTTTAAAGTGACTTACTCAGATTCATACAGGTATTAACTGTGACTCTTTTTCAAAGGAAAAGGGGGTAATGTGCCAGACTTTTTAACTTTTTTTTATTTGAATGGTTAATGCTCCTGATGTAAGCTAAAAGGAATACAAGATTCAAAATGCATTAAATATCTATAAGAAAATCCAGTTCCTTTTAATTTTTAAGACTAAATTTGAACTCAGGTACTCCTGATTCCAGGGCCAGTGATCTATTCACTGGGCCACCTATCTGCCCCTTGTCTAGTCTACATTTGAGTTAAATTATAGACTTAGAAAAAAATGAGAAAATTTTCAGTTAAGTCAAATAAAACTAATACTCTTGTTGCTTTTTCCAGAAGCAGTATATGGATACAGAGGACAGAAGCAGAGAAAGATTATTTTAACAGTAGAACAGGTCCAAGACCAACATTTTGTACTTGTATTATGGGGTCCTGGAGCAACCTGGTACTCAGAGTTTCAAAGGAAAAGTGGTAATGTATCAGATTTTTTAAACTTTTTTTATTTGATTGATGAATGCTTCTGTTGAAGAGGAACACAAGATTCAGAAATCATTAAATATTCTATAAGTATGCTCAGTTTATTTTTAATTTTAAAGTAGAAAAATAATTATTTCCTAAAATTTTTCTTTATTTACAAATTTTGATGAAATAAAAACTCATTTATTTATAATGGCAAACAGTGGTGCTATGCCTTTTTTTTATTTTAGTAAGGCTTATTCCACTTCCAAATTTTTGACAAAGTATTTAAATAGTGAGATTATGTCTCTATATTCAGGTACAATGTACTAAAACTATAAATTGTTTGGTATATATGTCTTTATTTTCTGGCACAACATGCTACTTTTGCTTCAAGTTAAGTTTTTTAGAGTATATAGAGTAACTTTAAAAAAATTTTTAATTTGCACAAAAAGAATGAACATTTTCTCTTACAAAGCAGAACAGAAATATATATAATTGTGAGTTTCTGTTACATGTATTATTACATATAGACTATCACATATTGCTTTTACTTTTTTTTAAAGTATATAATAAATTTACAGCTATTCTGCTTGAATTTCTTTCTAAACTTCTCTGTGCCCTTTTGAATGCTTTTTTTTTGACCTTTTCTTTCTTTTTTGGGGGTGGGGGGTGGGAACCCTATCACTAACTTACCTTCTTGCAACCCCCTGTCCTTTCTCATTAGAACCATTCTAAAAAATGAAAATGGTTAAGCAAGGTAAATCCACTTGTTGACTTTGTCCACCTTGCATATCATATGTGTCCTTCTGCATTTTGGGAGAATACTTTACCTCACCACCTCTCCGGAGGAGGAAAGCACGCTTCATCATCAGACCTCTGGAATCATGGTTGAACATTCCATTGATCAGAACTCAAAGTTTTTATTTTTTCAGTATTCTTGTTTGCTGCATAAATGATTCTCCTGATTGTTTCTTCACTTTGCATCACTCCTTTGAAATGTTGCAGTTTTCTCTTCCAAGGTTTCTCTGAAACTTTTCTTTCATCATTTCTTGTTATTCAGTAATAATTCATATACCACGATTTGTTCAGCCACTCTGCAGTTGATAGAGAATTAGTTTCCTGGTCTTTGCTACTACAGAAAGAGCTTTTATAAATTTTTTTGTATATATTAATTATCTTGCTCTTTCCTTTGATCTCTTTAGAGGATACACCTAATTAGTGGTAACACTGAGTCAGAGAGTATACATAGTTTAGTGACTTTTGGGGTGCAGTTCTAAATTGCTTTCCAGAATGGCTGGCCTGGTTCCATACTTTCACCAAGAGTGCACCAGTATGCCTATGTATTACTACCTCTTTGAAACTACCAGGACAATTAAAAAAATTTCCTCTGTACACAGTCAGTGATTTTCAACATTGTAGTCATATTTAAAATAGGAACTGTACCTATATTTTCAGTTCTGGCATGAATGAATTATACCAAAAACAAGTGATCCTTCATTGATGTTAAGAGCTGTAGTTTTCTTCCTTTGAGTTCTGGTGAAGTTTTTCTAGTTTATAATAAGTAGGAATGGTCAGTACAGGTGGCCTATCCCTTCCTTTAGACCAGTGAAGTGATCTGAGACAGTTTGCATTGTATCATTCAATCATACTGCAACTTTGATGGCAGAATGACTGCTAGAAAGATCCATTCCAAGAGGACTGGAGACTAGATGCCTTCCTGAAGTTTCAGGTCCACATAGGGTTTTCTGGTTCTTCCAAGGGCAGAGTTTGCACCAAGGCTGCCTCCTTCCAGACCTGAGTTCCTGCTTTGGCCTCTTCCTCCCTTGGCTGCTACAGATTCCCACTTCAGGGAGTCTGACCACCATGGAGCGTTCTGCACAGAGGCCTCCACTCCTGCTGCTTCTAGATCTAGACACATTTATCTCTGGTCATGCTCAGAGGCCCACAGGCTTTGCTGGCAACCCTCTTTCCAATTAGCTGTGGGCTTCTGGTGTTCACTATGCAATTTTTGAGTGTAGCTATTCTTATTATAGTTGCTCATTGAATTTCTTAATCATTACTCATTAGGGGGCTGAGCAGTTTGCCCCAATTCCAGCAAGCAGCCATCTTGTCTGGAAACCAGACTTCTTTGAAAGAATACTTTATTTTTAAAGTGGAGACACCTTCCTTGGATGTCTAAATAATAAAGCACACACACTTAATTATTTAATAACTCTCAGGTGTGGTGGAAAGAACATTGAACTAGAACCCAGAACACTTGAGTTTTATCTTGTCTCTGTTTCCTACTAGCCATATAGCCTTAAGCACATTTGAACCTTAGTTTTCTCATTTGCAAAATGGGGATAAGACAGCATCTTTGACTCTCTGACAGATTAGATTTTTTATTTGAAAGCATTTTGAAAACTTTAAAGCATTATACAGATGTTGAATGGTTTTATTTATTCCCAGATTCTTTAAGTGTAACTACCAAGTTGTGTTTATTACTGTTCTGATTCTAGATTGTTTTTCTTATGTTGACTTTTTTATTTTCTTGTGTTAAGATCATCTTTGGGAGTTTAAGTATCTCCTCACTCAACATAATTCTACATTAGGAAATCTAGAATTGCATACAACCCCATGGTCCTCCTGTGAGTGCCTCTTTGAGGATGATATGAGGGCAGTTGAATTTAAAGCAAAGTTCCAAAAAAGGGAAAGTCACCTTGTGGAGATCTCACATTTATCTACCCTTCTGGAAGAGAAGCGCTCAGGTAAGAGTCTGTGCAGGCAGGCAGAGTTTGGAACCTTTTAATGAAATGAGTGAGGTCTCTGGGAACTGGCAGAGACCTACTGTGACTTGAGTAGGACTGCAGTTGATTGTTTTACAATTGCAGTCTTAGCTGGACCCTTAGAGGTTTGAATACTGGTAGACTAGGCATTTGGGATTAAGTTGTATTTAGTGGGACATTACATTTCAAAATATATATTTTGTATAGCTTCATTCATATAGCCCATTTTTCTGAAATGTTAATAAATGATAGCACCAATCTTTGGAGGACTTTTTAGTGATTTAAGCTGCGTTCTAATAAATATTTATTCAAGACAGATATTATTATAGTTTCCAGAAATAGTTTAGCCTATTCAAGTCACTGAGACATCTAGAAACTGATATTCAATTTGATCATTTGTATGGTATGTGAAAATTCTCTTTCATAAAATGCATGCATTTACCTACCCCCTGAACTTTCTCTTTCTAAATATATAATTCATCATCAAAAGTGTTTTAAAGATCTCTTAATTGATGGCTTTGTTCTTTGGAATTACATTGACAAACAGGAAACATATGACATAGCAAAAACTTTTTAGTTTTTCTCTATCATCATCTACCTATTTTATAATATATTATTCAGATATTTTAGATGATATGTGATATATATTTAGACAAGTTGGCATAAAGTTTGAACAATTAAGACATGTTCTCAGATCTTAAATGGGACTACATATCACAGAAGCTATTTACTTTGAAATTTTCAGAGATCTAAAAAAAAAATCTATCTCCAACTATATTTAGAGAAGAAATAGGAGATGGAAAATTGAGAAATATCTTCCAGTGATATAATTTACCATTAACAAATAAATTCAGTACTAACAAAAATGTTCATAATTTTTGGATAATATATTCCTAAAAATTAATGGAATCAGATTATATTTTGGCCTTAATATTGAATCTTAAATAACTTTATGATTATTACATTTGTAATATAGTCTTTTTATTTGTAGTTATTGTTATATTTATTATACATTTAGTTGTATATAGTTATATTATACTTATATTGTTTTATATTATATTATAAAATTTTATAGTTATAATATTTTAATAATTTATTTTCTTAGCTGAGTTTCCTCTCATATTGTATAGACTTTTTTTCAAGATTTTGTATGTGCTGTGGATTTAAAAAATATATAATTGTATGGAAAAGAATGGGAGAATATTAAATTATCTGACATTCATAAGAATTAAATGACTAACCCTCTGGCTCTCAATGAACTTTTTGGCCTATTTTGTTACAATGCCTCTTTTTGGTCATTGAAAGGAACAATTTAGAACTTATATAGGGGCTACATTTTTTGAGTATAGAGTTGAATAGGCAAGTTCAATAATTTTATGTTTCCAGCTATTTTCTAGCTTTGTGCCATGAGTCCTGGGATTAAAGTGTTGACCCCAAAGAGCTAGTAATTAAGACCACCATGATCTTTTTTTTTTTTAGATTTTTTAGATTTTTGCAAGGGGTTAAGTGGCTTGCCCAAGGCCACACAGCTAGGTAATTATTAAGTATCTGAGAGCGGATTTGAACCCAGGTACTCCTGACTCCAAGGCCAGTGCTTTATCCATTACGCCACCTAGCCACCACCATCCATGATCTTTTAAGACAACTTTATGGGAGCATGACAATTCTAATTCTATATGTATTTTTTTTGTCTTCAATAGGAGTGATTCAAGTCAAAGCCCAGATCTTAGCATTAGTGTTTCCTGTTGCTGCTTGTGAGAGCCAGCAGCTTGTCCTGGATGCCAGCACTTCTCTGGAGGATATTCTGACCTGTTTCCCCACCATTATGTATTCAGGCTGTGGAAAATGTGGACTGGAATTAGAAACAGATGAGAACAAGATCTACAAGCAGTGTGTCAGCTGCTTGCCATTTACTATGGTGAAATTGTACTACAGGTAAAGAAAGCCAAAAACCTAAGCTAAAAAGACTGTATTTAGAATGATAGAACTGGAAATAACCTCAAGGAGTCACTGGTCCCAGTTTCTTATATCTAATCAGAAGCTATAATCTTTCAAGGCAAATGACATTTCATCCATTTCAAAAAGAAAATGGTGGAATGTGTAAAAATAATTAAAATAGTTATATGTGGGAAATAGAGTGAAAATTTTTCTCTCCTCACTGCTGAGTTACTATATGCAAATAAAACATCTTAAGAGTTTTAATTTTTTAATTTTCATAATACATAAAACAATATAAACCTTATAGGATATTGTTTAGCAGTTTAATAGCTACAGAACTTTTAAAGTTCTGGCATAATTTTTTTTATGTTACCTCTTTGTGAAATAGCATCACATATTTCATTGTCAGGATAATCATCTATAAACATTCAGTAGCTTTCAAGGAGGCTGCTATTTTGCTCCAAATCAGACCCAATTCCAGAAGTGGATTATCTACAAATTATTTATTACCAGATTCCTCCAGATTCCTTCCTTCCTGCTTATGTCTGAGGCCTCAATGTGGCATGGGAATAAGCACTGCATCCTTTCTAAAATGATTACATTTTTTTTTCTAATTACTAAGCACCCCCCCCCCCCATCTTCTTGTTCAGTTTTCCTGGTTTTTGTAAAATAACAAGTCCTTATACCACTTTCTGGGGTCTTTGTTATCAAACACTGAGTTATGAGATTGACTTGCTTCAGTATATATATATATATATATATATATATATATATATATATATATATATATATATATATATATACTTAATCTGAGCCATTGAGAAACCTCTATTTTAAAACTGTACCAAATTGTTTTGAGAATTACTGCTTTGTAAAAGAGTTTTAGAACTGGTATTTCTGAATTCCCTTCCTATTTTTTTTTTAGAATTTTCCGTGAGATTCTTGACCTTTTGTTCCTCCAGATGATCTCATTAAATTTTCCTGCTCTATAATAAAATCCTTTGGTAGTTTATTAATATGGAATTGAATAAATTAATTAATTTGGGTAGTATTGTCACTGTTGCTATATTCACATGGCTAACTCATGAACAACATTTTGCCAATTATTCAGGTCAATTTTTAATTCAGTAAATAGTATTTTATAGCTCAGTATCTTTATGTAGCTTCTATATACATCTTGGTAAGTAGACTTCCCAATATTTTGTACATCCTGTAGTTATTTAAGTGGAATTTCCCTTTCTCTCCCTTCCTATTGGGTTTATTAGTTACAAAGAAATAGTGATGATTTATTCATTTGAATTTATTTTAACTACAGGAGTTATAATTAATTTTTTGCAAAGTCTTTAGAATCTTTAATTAAACTAACATATCACCTACAGAAAGTGATTACTTTGTTTATTCTTTGGCTATGTTTATTCCCTCAATTTTTTTCTTACCTTACTAATATAGCTAACAATAAGATTAAATCATATAGAAGTGATGACAACAAACAACAGACATATTCCTGAAAAAGATGTTAGTTATGTATGCTACATGCAATTCTGGCTCTTGGCATTGTTTGATTGGTGAAAGTTTTTTCCTTTAGCAGAAATGGATTTTGTTAAAAAAATTTTCTCCTTCTGTTGATACCATATGATTGCTACTGTTCTTATAAATATGGTCAGTTGTGATCATCTGTTCCTACATTCCTAGTATAAATTCAGCCAGGTCATTTTTTGTGTGTTTGTGTGTGTGTGTGTGTGTGTGTGTGTGTGTGTGATTTTCAGAGCTCTTCGGTTGTAGTTTTAAAAATGTATCAGTTTTCTGGGCTGTTTTGGGGGGGGGGTCTTAGTTGTATAACCAGTTCAGTGATACATTTTCTCCTTTGTTGCTGACATTGTCTGTTGTCTCATGATTACCTTCATGATTACCATTAATGAAGATAATAATAATAAGCAGCACATACAGTAATACTAAGAGGTAGCTGCAGTTATCATCCCCATTTCATAATTAAGGAAACTGAGGAAAACAAGAGGTTAAGTGACTTGCCCAGGGTCACACAGGTAGTTTCTAGAGAGCAGATTTAAACTCAGATCTTGTTGATTCCAGACCCAGTACTCTATCTTCCTAACTGTCCATTACCTGTTACTTCTATCATTTATTCTTTGACCCGCTCATTCTAAGGGATTAAGTTGTCCTTAATCCTTTCTTCAGCAGCCCTTTAACAAATGTAATTATATTGCATTGTAATCAGTAAAGGATATGTTTGAGAGTACTTCCTTCCTGCTTATGTTTGTGAGGTTTTTATATATATTTATACATGGTTAATTTTTGTAAAGTTAAAGTTACCATGCACAGCTGAGAAATATTTATACTCCTTTCTGTTCCCATAGTAATCCCCAGAGAACTATCATCATTTTCTAAAATTATTTTCAGTTGCTTTCTCATTTACTTGTTTGTTAGATTTATCTAATTCTAAAAGTGATAAATTGGGTTTCCCATCATTATAATATTAATATCTCTTGATTTACCTTCTCCTTTAAGCAGTTAGACACTATGCTGACACATGCTTGGCATGTTTGGTATTGAAATTCATTCAGAGGCAGCTAGGTGGCACAGTGGATGGAGCACTGGCCCTGGAGTCCAAAGGACCTGAGTTCAAATTTGGTCTCAGACACTTAATAATTGCCTAGCTGTGTGACCTTGGGTAAGTCACTTAACCCCATTGCCTTAAATAAAAAGAATTTCAAAATAAAAATTTAAAATAAAAAATAAATTAAGAAATTAATTTATAGTATATGGTACCAATCAGTAGAGCATATTTTCCCTATTTATCTTTTGTAATTGTTTATTTGGCTGTTCTTTTTTCTGAAATCAAGATTTCTGCCTACTTTAAAAAGTTTATGCAGAGACATAATAGGTTTTAACTCCTTATGTTAACTGTGACTATATTTTCCAGTGTTTCTTATTTTGCTGGATTCTACTTTCTAATTTATTTTGCAGTAGTCTTCCATTTTATGAGTTTATCCCATTCACTTTCATAATAATGATTGTTAAATGTATCTCCCTCCTTTCTGTTCTCTTAGATTTTTTTCCCTAAAATTTTCCCTTTCTTGCTTTTCTTTTTAATCTCTTTTCATGACCCCAACACTACACTTAACGCATTGTTTGCTTAAGATTAATCCCCTATAGGGGGCAGCTAGGTGGTCCAGTGAATAGAGCACTGAACCTGAAGTCAGAAGGACCTGAGTTCAAATTTGACCTCAGACACTTGATATTTAGATATTAGTGACCTTGGGCAAGTCATTTAACCCTATTGCTCATCCCCCGCAAAAAAGACTATAATCCCTCCTCAGTTTCTCCATTCACTCATCTTTCCTTTTTCCTTATTGAGTTGAATTTTTTTTGCATGTTGATAATTATTTACCATGTCATATTTGAAATGGGATAAATTGATCATATATTTATGTGTGTATATACATATATCAATAATAAAAGACATCAGTAATGAAAGTTATTTTCTAATAAGTATTAGGTAGAATGCTAATTGTTACTTATCCTGTATATATTTGTTTGCATGTTGTCCCCCCCATAAGAGTGTAAGCTTCTTGAGGACAGGGACTGTCTTTTTCCTCTTTCTATATCCCCAGAGCTTAGCATAGTGCCTAGCCCAAAATAAACACATAGTAAATGTTATTGATTGATTGGTCCATTAGATTTTATGCTGATTAAATCTATATGCTTGAAACCTTTTTCTTATGTGCTATTTGTATCAACCAGTTAGCTTATTTCTAGCCACAGTACATCATATACTGAGGCAATGGAGTCCAAATATGGTAGTTATATTATTATTACATTATTTTGGATTGCCATAAGAGTTTTGGTAGTCTGCTCCATTTCATATGTGTTTACTTTCTCCTTCTGGTTACATTTGCAAATGCCCTTATAGTGAGACAGCTTGACCCAGTCTCGATCCAAGTCCTCTGAAAGTTTGATTTGCCTTCTCCTGATTCTTACAGTTTTGTGAGACAATACAGATTGTCATACTGAGTCAAAATCTGTGCTTTCAAATACCCTTCTGCTCCCAGTGGTTGTTGCTTTGAGAAACTCTCTGTCTCTACTTGTTGAGGTCATTGGTTTATTGACTAATGTTGCTCCTGGGGTCTGTTGGCCTCCTTATTTTTACAACCATTGTGTATCATTTAAATTTCTCTGAAAAGGCTGTGTACCTAATAGATGGGAACTAGCCTTGAAGGCAGAAAGACTTGGGGTCAAGTCCTACTTCTCACATGTACTATGTCACCTTGGACAGATCACCCAACATCTTAATGCCCTAGGTAACTCTTCAGACTTAAGATGGCTTAGGAGCTACCAGGCTGCACTGGAGGAAGGATTTTCCTATACCAATGAAGTTGCAGGTCTCACCCCCCCAAAAAAATATTTCCCTAAGAAATGTTAATCCTACAAAGGAGGCGAACCTAAAAACCTAAAAAATAAAAATAAAAATAAAAAAATAAAGTAGTAGTCCTTAGAAATATGGTAAAAATCAATAACTAGAAAATTTTTTCACAAGACTTTTTCCCTCTCTAATTTTCTGACTGCATTGATGTTCTCATTTATATTGTATTGATGAGTTAGAATACCAGATCCTTGAGTCATTTTTCTATCTCTCAAGTTGGACATCATTGCAAAAAAGGCAACCCTGGACTACTTTGGGGTATTTTGCTTGAAGTGTTGGATTCTTTTTTTTTTTTTTAGGTTTTTGCAAGGCAAATGGAGTTAAGTGGCTTGCCCAAGGCCACACAGCTAGGTAATTATTAAGTGTCTGAGACTGGATTTGAACCCAGGTACTCCTGATTCCAGGGCTGGTGCTTTATCCATTGCGCCACCTAGCTGCCCCAAGTGTTGGATTCTTTAGTGGTTATTATTTTACTTGGAAGTTTTTTTTTTAATCACTTCTACTCAACATTATTGGGTACTCACATGGTAGGTAGAGACAGAGTACCTGGGCACTTGATTCTTGTCATGGTCCCTGACTTCAAGTTGCTTAATGTCATGAAAGGAGTTCTGATTTGGCTTTTATGCAAATATCAACAATCCTCCATATTCTCAAATTTAACTTTCAAAGCTTCATGCATTCGTGTGATTTTATTAGTAACCTTATTTTTATTTTCATGTTGGCAGCACACATATTTGTGGCTTTACACAGAAGGGAAAAAATGAGAAATAAGTGCGACCTGCCCAGGGGAGTAGCTGATATCCTACTGAGCACTTCCCTGGTCTTCCCTGTTTACCCTACAGTTGTAGAGTAAAAAACTCCCTGTGTATCTTATATTTTCATTGTTTGCCTTTAAAACTCAAGTTTTGTGTTACAGTTTTGTCCTTGCTGATCTGATCAAATTGGTGGGTCCTTCGTGATCTCCAACCCTACCAGCTGTAGAAGATAGAATCAGAAGTGATGTGGAGCTGTCCGGTAATCTTCTGACAGCAAAAGCTAAAATCTCAGCAACTTCTCCCTGGGTTTTCAGAGGGCCACCAAAGTAGAAAGGTTGAGAGCAGAATCTACAACAATAGAATGCCCTCACACTACCATGTGACACAGTGGAAGATAAGATTCAGGTTAAAAAAATGTTAAAAATCTAGTTTTAAGAGTTTTATTTTCTGTACAGTATTTATGATGCTATATGATTTCATGTGTTATAAAAAGTGAATTTTTTTAAAATTTTTTTTAGGATTTTGCAAGGCAAATGGGGTTAAGTGGCTTGCCCAATGCCACACAGCTAGGTAATTATTAAGTGTCTGATCCCGGATTTGAACCTAGGTAGTCCTGACTCCAGGGCCAGTGCTTTATCCACTGCGCCAAATAGCTGCCCCCAAAAGTGAATATTTTAAATCAGTGTTGCTTTTTTAATTGAAATGTTACCTCAAGGGCGGCTAGGTGGCATAGTGGATAAAGCACTGGCTCTGGAGTCAGGAGTACCTGGGTTCAAATCCGGTCTCAGACACTTAATAATTACCTAGCTGTGTGGCCTTGGGCAAGCCACTTAACCCTGTTTGCCTTACAAAAACCTTAAAAAAAAAAAGAAAGAAATGTTAGCCCAAAACATCACAGAATTCTTTTTTTTCCTAATTTTTTTTATTCTCATTTCATACAAATGTTTTTTTTACATTAATAAAATATACTTGTTTACAAGTAAACAAAATACCCCCCCCCATGAATATAGATAGACTTGTTTGGGTGAAAAAGTAAAGGGGAGAGAACAAAAATTAAAATTAAAAAAAAAATAGTAATAATTGTAGGTATGGCCAGGTGGCACAATGGACAAGCACCAGCCCTGGAGCCATGAGCACCCGAGTCCATATCCAGCCTCGTAAACCCAATAATCACCCAGCCATGTGACGTGCAAGCCACCCGATCCCCACTGCCCTGCAAAAACCAAAAAGAAGAAAAAAAAAGACCCCAAAATAGTAATAATAGTAGGGGTGGCTGGGTGGCAGACAGAGCATTGGCCCTTGAGCCAGGAGCACCTGGGTCCGAATCCGGCCTCAGACACCCAAAGATAATTCTGCTATGTGGCTCCAGGCAGGCCACCCAGCCCCACTTGCCCTGCACCCTCCCCCAAATAATAATAACAAAATATGTGCTTCAGTCTTTGTTCTAACACCATCAACTCTGTCATGAGTGGATCACATTCTTTATGATAAGTCCATCACAAAAGTTACTTCCATATTTTTCCAGCGTTGCCATTGCTGATCGCAACTCCCTCCTTTCTTATTTCTCCACTACCATGTACTATATTTTCTCTCTCCTTTCACTCTGACTCTGCTGTAGGGTCGCTGAGTGGTGCAGCAAACAGATCCCTGGTCCTGGGGCCAAGAAGCCCTGAGCCCCCATACCACCCCTTAGGCCCAGAATCCACCTGGACCTATGGTCCTGGGCAGGCCATCCAATCCCAGCCCCTTGCAAGAAGTAAAAAAGAAAATGTGTTATATCTGGCCACTCTCCCCTCATGGTCCATCCTCTCCTCCTTTATTCACATCCCCACCCCTTCCCCCTGCTCCCCCCTCCTTCTTACTCCAGTTGTCTATACCCCATTGGGTATATATGCTGTTTCCTCTCCTAGCCACCTCTGATGAGAGCAAAGGTTCCCTCATTCCCCCTTGCCTCCCCCCTTCCATATCATTGCAATAGCTCATTGTAATAAAAAAAAATCTTATGTGAAATATCTTGGACTATTCCCCCTCTCCTTCTTCTTTCTCCCATTCCATTTCCCTTTTTTTCTATTGACTCCATTTTTACACCATATTTTATCTTCGAATTCAGCTTTCTCCTGTGCTTCAACTATAAAAGCTCTCTCTACCTGCTCTATTAACTGAGAAGGTTCATATGAGTATTATCAGTGTCATTTTTCTATGCAGGAATGCATGCAGTTCATCCTCATTAAGTCCCTCATATTTCCCCCCACTCCTCCAATCTCCATGCTTCACCTGAGTCCTGTATCTGAAGATCAAACCTTGTGTTCAGCTCTGGCCATTCCAACAGGAACATTTGAAATTCCCTTGGTTCATTGAAAGTCCATCTTTTTCCCTGGAAGAGGACATTCAGCCTAGCTGGGTAGTTCATTCTTGGCTGCATTCTAAGCTCTTTTGCCTTCCGGTATATTGTATTCCAAGCCCTACGAGCTTCCAATGTAGTTGCTGCTAAGTCCTGTGTGATCCTGACTGCAGCTCCACGATATTTGAACTGTGTCCTTCTGGCTGCTTGTAATATTTTCTCTTTGACTTGGGAGTTCTGGAACTTGGTTATAATATTCCTAGGGGTTGGTTTTTTGGGATCTCTTTCTCAGGGGGATCGGTGGATTCTCTCCATTTCTATTTTGCCCTCTGCTTCTAGAATATCAGGGCAATTTTCCTGTAGTAATTCTTTGAAAATGATGTCAAGGCTCTTTTCCTGATCATGACTTTCAGTTATTCCAATAATTTTCAAATTATCTTTCCTAAGTCTGTTTTCCATATCAGTTGTTTTTTCAATGAGATATTTCACATTTTCTTCTAATTTTTCATTTTTTTGGTTTTGAAGTATTGATTCCTGATTTCTGGTAAATTCATCAATCTCCCTGAATTCTATTCTTTGTCTGAAGGATTTATTCTCCTCAGAGAGTTTTCTTATCTCTTTTTCCATCTGGCCAATTTTGCTTTTTAAAGCATTCTTCTCCTCAATAACTTTTTGAACTGTTTTATCCATTTGACCTAAGCTGTTTTTTAGCATGCTATTTTCTTCAGCATTGTTTTGGATTTCTTTGACTAAGCTGCTGACTTCATTTTCATGTTTTTCCTGCATCTCTCTCCTTTCTTTTCCCAGTTTTTCTTCCAACTCCCTCATTTGATTTTCAAAGTCTTTTTTGAGCTCTATCATAGCTTGAGCCCAATTTCTGTTTTTCTTGGAGTCTTTAGATGCAGGAGCTTGTGCTTCCTCATCTTCAGACTGAGTATTTTGATCCTTCTTGGGCTCATTTGCAAAATATTTCTCAATGGTCTTCCTCTTATTTCTTTGCTTGTTCATTTTCCCAGCCTAAGCCTGTTTTTTGGGGGTGCTTCCTGAGCTTTTGGGACACTCCCACAAGGGTCTCAGTGTGTGAGGTTCTGTCCTCCCTCCTGGTCTGTGAATGAACATAAGTGCCCCCCTCTGCCACGGGGCTGAGGTGGGGGGGACCTGCTGTTCTATGGTGGGGCCTAGACTGGTATCAGGATCTGAATGTGGTCAGAGCCCCAGAGTCCTATTCCAGAGGCAGAGGACAGAGCTGGGCAGTCTCTCTTCACTCCCCTCCCTCAGCTCAATGGCCTCATGCCCTGGGGGCTCCTGCTTACCGGCTCCGCCTGCTTTTGTTTCCTGGATTTGGGCTGCAAAAGACCAAGCTGCTCCCTGTGTGCCCCGAAGGCTGGGCTCCACGTGCTCGCTCTGGCAGAGGTCCCCCGCTGTTCCCCCACTTTGTGCCGGTGCTCCCCGGGGTGCAGCTCAGGAGACTCCCCCGCTGCTGTGAGCCGCAGCTCCCAGCACCCTGGGGCTGCCTCCGGGAGGCTGAAGTTCTTTGGCTCTGGTGGGCCACCCCTCTGGCGGGCCGCCCCTCCGACCCGGGAGCAGAGCCTTTCTGCTCTTTTCCAGGTTACCTTGAGTAGAACTGCCTCCCTGGGTCCCTTTGTGGGTTCTGTCTCTCGAAAGTTTAGTTAGAGTCCTTAGTTTATGAGTTTTTATCAGAGAGCTCCTAAGACTCGATCCCTTCATGTCGCCATCTTGGCTCCGCCCCTCAACATCGCAGAATTCTAAGGGAATATTGGTGTGAAAAAAGTTTTGCCTTTTAGCAATTTTGTTTGGTGTATACTACATTTTATGAGTTATTTCATGGTTACTGTATAAGGAAAAGTACATATTATGAGAATTAATGTTTTGTTACAAAGTTTTGTATGTGGAAAAATATATTTTCACCTATCTCTTGGAAAAAATTTCAGTTTTTGGTAGTTGCAAGGAATCTATTTCCCATAGGGCCAAAACATTAACATTCATATTTTTTACTTTGACACTTTTTTTATGAACATTACATCTATGAAAGTTGAGGATTGGGAGTATACTATTTTTACTTAACATTTCCAAAAAAATTTTCCCCAATTAATTTTTTAAAATTTTAAATTTCCTTCCTCATCTTTCCTTACATTTTTAAAAAATGCAAAATTACTTTTAAATAGCTGAAATGAAGTTAAAGAAATTGATTCAAGAAGGAACGCTAGAAACAATCCTTGCAAATTTGACTTTATAATGCCATTTGTATCTTTATTATTTTATTTCTTTATGGAAAATATGACCTTCTTTTGCATTGACAATTAGCTTTAGTCAATAAACACCTAAAGAAAGTGTGAAGATTGCAAAATGTTCTGTCAGTTGATAAGAATGTTTCCTGACTGTGTGTATGCCACAGAAGTTGAATATCTTGAATCCAGAAATGCTTTAATGGTATAGAGCAGAGTTGTCAAACTGAGAATGCTCCACTGTGTAAGGGCAAACCAGATTCAAAGGTCATTAAGAAATGTTTTAACAAAATAAACAGACAGTGCAACATAGATAATGTTTACTTGTGGTTTTCTAATAATTCAGTATGCTGCCCTCAGGGATCCATTTAATTCTAGAGAATGTAATAGAGTAGAGAAATATTTTTAATCACTTCATTATAAATTATATGTTACTGTGGCTAGCACAGTCTTAGGACAATCATCTTAAGAATTTAGTATCTAACCCAGTATCAAGAGTTTTTTAAATTTGAGCCTGTTAACAAGTAGTAAAATTCTTCTTTCCATTCAGTATCAGTAAACAAGCAACTAAGTGACAGCTGGTCTTGTTCTTTGTCCTTAGGGAGCAGTTTTATATTCTTTTTTTTTTAAGTGATAAGAATACTATCCCTGTCCTGAATTCCAGTTTGGTTCCACAAACCTAAAAGTTCAGCTGTATGTGAAGGGTATTCCAGCACCCTGGGGATGCCGAGACCCAACTTGAATAGGTCCTGCCCTGGGGACCTTGTTTCCTTGGAGAGAGAAAGAGAAACTAGATGGCAGGATTCAGTTAAGGGAAGAAGCTTACCTCCCAGTGGCCAAGCAAACCTTTAGTCTTTGGAGGATCCAGGAAGGAGCCATCCCTGTGGAGCCCCATTGGGGGGGTGGGGGACGCTGGTAGCCTTGGCTGGTTTGGAGCCGCCTCCTGGTAATAGGCCACAGGATCGTTTTCTTACCTCTAGAACCCAAAGGGAATGGGCTCTGTTCAGTTATTTCTGAATTTATATATTCTACTTTTTCATTATAAAATTATATAAATTATAAATTAATATAAATTAATTAAATTATAAAATAAATCCTAGAAATACAAAGGATTTGTTGGAAGTTTTTCTCCTAAGATTCTCCATGCTCACCAGACAATCAGGAAGCAGAGACAAAACTGGGCCAGGAGCCAGGCACAGTGTCTGTGTGACTTTTTTTTGGGGGGGGGCTTTCTGTTTGCCTCAGCTTCCTCAGCTGTAAAATGGGGACAATATAATCAGCTCCTTCCAAGGTGGTTGTAAGACTCAAATGAGTGAATGCTTTTCTGTCCCTTACTCTCCAGCCTATCTGACATCTTCCCCTTTGGGGGCTGCTTCCCTAGGGCTAGATCTTAAAGCCATAGGCCTCCAACCAGGCTGTTCACAATTCACCAGCATTGGGGACAGACCTGCTCTAGCTGAATGCTGGGCTGTCCAACCACAGACATCTTCCCTTTCCTCTAAGGTCCTAGATTGAGCAGGCTCCTGACATTTGTGTTTCCATGGGGAAGGAGAAAGGAAATCTAATTGAGTTTTGTTTGCAGCAAACCAGTAGGTTGGCCTGTACAGCTCAGATGCCACTTGGGTGATACTGGTGTTAGGGATTATTAACTTTCTCTGTTCATTGGGGTTGTTAGTGTCTACTCTAGAGATGACTAATGTTGCTTTATCTCTTGTTTTTAATTCTAATTTTGCAAAAATTTGTGAGGGCAAAGGGACATCCCCCCATCTTCTAATGTATAGCATGGTTGTCACATGATCTAGAATTCTCCATCTCCTCTTACTTCACCTAAAAAGGAAAAAAAAAATAAATGACTTTCCAAGAGCTCCCTCTTATCATCTTTTTTTTCCCCCTCTTAAACTGGGTCTCCTCATCTCACCCAAACTAGAAGTGCAGAGTGGAGTCCACTCATGGACCACATCTCACTACTGACTGGCACAGAAGCTTTGACCTGTGCTGTTTTTCATGAGGGCCTGTTCAGGTCTAGGGGCCCCAGTGCTCCTAGGGACTCACCATACTGGTGTCAGACTTAGGGCCCACACCAAAGGATCTTAACATAGTGCTGTCAGAACCCCTGAGCTCAAGCTATCCACCAGCTTTAACTGCCTTCCTGGTAATCCCTAGCAGGGATTACAGACATTTTCCTCCTAATCATCTCATCTCCCACAGATACTTTCCTCCAAGATCTCTTTCACTCCTGTCTGTGATTTGGTAGCTCTTCTCCTTGCCCTTGATCCCATTGTTCTCATGATCCAATCCCTCTTCAACTTCTCCACCGCATTATCTCTTCTATCATTCCTACTCTTATCTTTATCTCATGCTATGTACTGACTCCTTCCCTGCCGCCTCCAAGCATGCCTATTTCTCCTCCTTTAAAAAAAAATCACTTTATCCAACTATCCCCACCAGGTGTCTTGTAGTGTCTCTTCTCTTCTTGCTAAACTCATTGGCAGTACTGTACCATCTGTACTAAATGCCTCCTCTTCACATCTGATTGATTCCTAGACCAATCTGGCTTCGGACCTTATTTATCAAATGAAGCTCCCCTCTCCAGTGTTACCGATGATCTCTTAATTACCCAATCTAATGGACTTTTCTCAATCTTCATCCTTGACCTCTCTGCAGGCTTTGACACTATTGTTCACCGTTTCTTCCTGGACATTCTTTTTCTGTATTTTCATGACTCTATTTTCTTCTGGTTCTCCTTCTGTATAACCATCCCAGATCTTTATCTAGAACAAGCCCACTGACTGGGGATATCCTCCAAGACTCTTTCCTGGGTCCTTTTCTTTGTTTTGTCATCTCCTTAGCTCCCCTGGATTCAGTTATCAACTCTGTGCAGAAAATTCACAAAGTTCTATATCCATCTGTAGTCTCTCTCTCCATTCTCATACTGCCATCTGCGTTTTGGATGCCTTGAACTAGATGTCCCAGGAGAATCTCAAACTTATTATGTCATTAAGTACTTATGAAGGGCTTAGGAAGTAGTGCTGGGGCTGCAAATACAAACAAAAAAGAAAGACAGACCCTGCTGCTTCCATAACAGAACATCCGCAGAGTGGGCATGGGGATGGAGTGATCCTTGGAGGGGATGCAAAGATGGGCAGAGGGAGGAAGTGGCTGAGGAAGGTAGTGACATCTAGAGAAGGACAGATGGAAGTTTTGGGTCTTACCTTGAAATGAGGAGTCTCACAAGAAAGAAGGCCCTAGGGTGAAGGAGACAGCTGAGGAATGTTAGGGGAGACCAGAGAAACAAAACTCAGTATTTTTTACCCCCAAATCGTCTGACTGTCTAGGCTGCTCCCAGACCTTTGATGTCACAGCCTCTACATGGCTTCATATATCCTTGTTGCATCTCAGGCCAGGCCTACTTGCAGAGTGACTCCACTGTTACTCCAGCCTCAGATAGAAAGTCCTCTTCACACTCCGGCCTTTTCCTTCTTTTTCAGTCTTCTTTCACCTTATTTCTTTGCATAGATTCTCTCCATATTCACTGTCCTCAGGCTCCCAGGCTTCCATTTCAGAGGTCTCTGCTCCTGCCTCTCCATCTTCTGCAGGAGGTTTGCTAGGCCTTACCCTGGCGGGGTGGGGGTGGGGGTTTCCCTCTAGAGCTGGTTGGGCATGGCACCTTTGCTGCAGGAATAGTGGTAGTACAGTGCCCAATAAGTCTTCCGAAAATATTTGTTAATTGACTTACTCATTAAGTAAGTTTATGTTAAATTGTTGTGTTTTGGCCCTTAAAAGTTAATAAATCACCAAAGGATCAGTTTACTCATTTCACATAGGAATGATTACCTCCAATATTACAGGGCAACAGGATGCTAATTAATGAAAACATTTCTCTGTAGATAAATTACCCATTCATCTGTATACTTCCTACATGTGCCACTACTGAATAACTGAAGTCAATATTATAATTTTCCAGAGACTGGAACTGGCGCTTAGACAATGTGTTTCATTTTTCTCTTACTGTCTTATCAGAAGAATATGAGTTTAGTTTTTCTAGGAGTACAGGTTTTTTTCCTCTGTTGGGTCTTCCATAAGAACCAAGGTGAATGTGGCATTACAGGAGCACTCTCAGTGGTTTTCAGCAGGTTAAAAAAATCAAGTCTGGACCAGAAAGTGATACTTAATCTCATTCATTTCACTGAAAATTTGCTCTAGTTCAAAACTTTTTTTAACTTTTGCCTCTTCTGTCACATCTCCTTTTTCAGGTCAGCTGTAATGACTGTGTCTGATGGCAGGGATGATGTTCGCATTCATGTAGGATCGGAGATGATACAGAAGATTCTTCTCAATATTCCACCTGATTGGTTAAGCAAAGTTGTAGGTATTGTATCAAAAAATTAAAATGTAAATAGTTCTGAATGATCTGTTTAAAGGTCCCAATAGAAAGTGGTTTCTGGATAAGTGAGATGTTTACTATAATCTATTAACATGATTACATGTTTTGTTTGCTCAAGATTTTTTAAATTGGCAAAGAGCTGTCTAATAAGGGTATGTTAAATGGGTATCCTATGACACCTCTACAGTCTCAGTTTAATTCAGTTAACTTCCTCACTGTTCAGATTGGTTCTCAGCAGAGGTGAGGTGTCAGTGATAGGAGAAACTAGGATATGAGTACCTAAAAAACAAACATGGATTAATAGTCTCATCCTCTTCAATTTTGGTTCCAGCATTTATAAAGGAGGAATGTTTAATAAAACCAAAGGAGTTATAAATTAATGAGATTTAATCCTTTGAACTTGTTCAAACTCTTTAGCCTCAGTCCCATTTGGGTCAGTGCTCCAATTTTCCCCTTCCAGAAGCAATGGCATGCCCAAGGCCAGAGAGAAGTAACCTCTAACTTCAAGTCCATCAAGTTGTCCTCTTGGTGTGCAGAAGAGCCTCAGAGCCACCCCCACCCCATCCCACCTTGCCATCACCTACGGGAACTGAGGTGAAGAGAAGGTGGCACGTGTAAACACAGGCAGGAAGCTGCAATTTAGAAGTAATACATGGGGGCCAGCTAGGTGGCACAGTGGATAGAGCACCGGCCCTGGAGTCAGGAGTACCTGAGTTCAAATCCGACCTCAGACACTTAATAATTACCTAGCTGTGTGGCCTTGGGCAAGCCACTTAACCCCATTGCCTTTGCAAAAACTTAAAAAAAAAAGAACCAATACATGGGACCATGAAGAAACCAGTAGGGGGGGAGACCAGATTGAGATTGGTCTTAAAAATTAATCCAAGAAGACTCATTTAAGTTCCCAATAAAGATCAGAGCACCCCATCACATGGTGTATGTTGTGAGCAGAATGAATCACTGCACACGCTGCCAGATGACATTGGTGGGTTGGTCAGTTTCCTCAAACTGTTATTTTTTTCCCTCTTTTTTTATTCCTTGGCATAAGAGATGACTCTTGGGTGCATCAAGATATGTTTTGGAATTAGGGTAATGATATCAAATATAAATAGTTTGATTATTAAAAGGGAGAGAGGGTCATGTGGCAGGTAAGCACTCAGGATTATTCAGGCAGCTGCTACATTCCCAAGGCAATCCAGCCAATCTCCTACTCTCCAGAGAGGATGGACCTTGCTCATTTTCCATCCATGGCACTTGTCATGAGAGATTATTGACACATCTGTTTTTATCTCAATACTTCAGGATACTTTCAAGGAATCAATATTAATCTAGTCACTTAATATATGATGAGATTATTTTTAGTCATCTATTCTTAACATTTATTTAAACACAGAATTAATTTGCTGATCTCAGTTCTCTCACAGTATTTTCAGTTTCAGATTTAAAATGATAGACAATAAATTTTTCCACATGTCACTAACACTTAACAATGAAATAAGTAATATCCTCAGTATACAAAATATACACCATTATTGATCCCATTTCTTCAATAAGAATGGAGTAACTAGGGGGCGGCTAGGTGGCACAGTGGTTAGAGCACTGGCCCTGGAGTCAGGAGTACCTGAGTTCAAATCCGGCCTCAGACACTTAATAATTACCTAGCCGTGTGGCCTTGGGCAAGCCACTTAACCCCCTTGCCTTGCAAAATCTAAAAAACAAAAAAAACAAAAAACAAAACAAAAAAAAAAAAGAATGGAGTAACTAGATTCTAGAATCCCATTTCTTTGTTGTGCCTGAAAAGAAGGTAGGGAAATGAGTCTTTTGCTCTGAGCAGCAGCAAGGAACAAGAGGATGGGTATAAGTGCTACTGGGAAAGGTATTTTATGTTTTCTTCTTTTGGCAGTCCCATCCTCAGGTATCACATATGGAATGGTTGCAGCAGACCTGTGTCACTCGTTGCTAGCAAGCAGAGAAAGAGCCTACACCCTGAAAATTCAGAGCCTGTTTATTCTAGATGAAAACAGCTACCCTTTGCAACAAGACTTCTATCTGCTGGATTTTCATACTGACTTTGAAGCATGACTTATTATATAAGTGATCAGAAAAACAAATTGCTGGTAACTGGAGGAAACATACAATGAAATGCTTTGTCTTTTGAAATGAAGTAACAAGAATTATGCATATTTACAGACACCAGCAATATTGACTTGAGCATATTCTTTTTTTAATAAAAATTTGTAAAAAATAAATTATTTTTTCCATTGCTTTTCTTGTATTTCCTTCTGAAATATAATCTAGTGATAATCATACTGCTTCATATTTGTGTGACACTTTAAAATTTACACCTATTCCTACAAGATAATCTTGTGAGGCAAATGATCATACAGGTATTATTATCCTGACTTGACAGATGAGGATACTAAGCTTAAAAGAGGTTAATGACTTACCCAGTCACACAGCAAATTTTGCATCCAGAATAGTTATAACTATAATAATGGGCATTTATTTATAGGAGTAATAATTTTCTAAACTGAAAATTATATTGAAGGGAAAATGAACAAAGGGGGAGAAAATAAGATAATGATGTTGAGGAGATTGAAGATACGGAACTGGGAAGAAACTTTTCATAGTGGCTTCTATTTCCTCTGTAAGGTATGAATTGCTAGTGCTTTCCTGTTCTAAAGTTACTTACATTTATTTTTTTATATATTTTGTATTTACTTTTGTATATGTTGTATCACCCCACCCACCCCCATCAGAAGAATGTAAGTTCCTGGTTAGAGACTGTTTAGTTCTCTTTGTATATGCTGGCTTTTATTTAGTAGATGCTCATTCAATAAATGCTAACTGAATGAATAAAAGGGCCTCTGTTGAGAAGGCAGCATGAAATAATGAATAAAAAGTTAACTAGCTTTGGAGCTAGGAGGACCTGGGTTCAGTCCTGCTTCTGACCCCTCCTGACCATATGACCTGGACAGTGCTTGAGGCAATATGTACAAGTAAGAGAAGTAGAAAAGATGCTGACCTTCATTGTCGCAGTTCCCTCCTTCAGGAATCCCTTGTGTCAGTGAAATTTTAAACCCCATCTCTCTATTGTGGAAAAGAATGGGAGAGGTGATTTGAACAGAGAAAGTTTGGTCCAGCCAGTTGAGAGAGCACGAAAACAAGAATGCAGCAATGAGGACTCAGCTGAGCCCCCAAAGCCAACACCTTCAGCCTAACTTTCAGCAGATAGTGAGGTCCTGGCTTCCTACTACGCCTAAAAGAATTGAGCCCATTTATCTTGGAGCTCTGTCCCCTCCCCTCCTCCACACCTCAGCTCTCCTCTACTTCTTTTTCCATCTGTCCTCTCCTTTGTTCTCTGAGAAAAAGGTCCTTTTTGTTGACTGGTAGGTTTACTTGAGCCCCCTGTTCTCTTCCCTCCCACTTGCAAGGGCTTACTTTATCCATCGTTTTCTTTCCCCCTTCTCATTTCTGTTTTCCTTTCTGTTAGGAAGCTCCCTCCTTCCCTGTTGTCTCTAAACATTCTCCAGTCTTCCCCTTCCTAGAAAAACCTTTTTCTTTACCCTGTCAGTCTCTACCTTCTGCCTTTTTTTAAGTGGCATCTTTTTACTCAGGCTTCTTGTGTCCCAAACACTGACTCATAAGATGATTAGAAACCATCCTTACTGTCAGGTGAAAAGGGACTGACCCCTACTCTGGTGTACCAGGAGAGAAGCTTGTGACAAGAAATGTAATTTGCCTTATTAGTTTCCTTTCACTCTGTCTTTAGAGGTCTAGACCTCGTTTGTCATCAGTTATATCAATTCCTTCTCACCCAAGAAGCATATTTGCTGAGAGTAGTCTCCCTATTTCTAGGTAGAAATGAAATCATTAAAATACTTCAAAGCAATCAGTGTCAAATTGTTCCAGAGAAGAGAAAATGTGACTCATCAATAAATATGAAATTGCGCTTTAACTTGTCTGAGCCTCAGACCTTTAAAATTAGGGCCTCAGAACATTAAAACAATAAAGCTAGTTATAGAGGGAGACAACACGGACTTTTTTAGTTGCTAAAAGTTGATTAAGTTTCGCTGTAGGATATTGACTACAAATGCCAGCTTAGAGTCCTAGATACCTGATTCAGGTGTTGGCAGTCTCTTTTTTGTTGTTTTTGCAATGCAGTAGGGTTAAGTGACTTGCCCAAGATCACACAGTAAGTATCTGAGGCTGGATTTGAAATCAGGTCCTCCCACTCCAGGGCCGGTGCTCTATCCACCTAGCTTCCCTGACAGTCTTTTCAAAGGAATGATGGAAGCCAGTTTTCCACCCGACATGTTGGAGAATAGATCTTGAACAGATGTCAGCTGTCTGTAATGCCACTCCCAAAGATGTGCCTCTTGGCTTATAAGTTAATGACTCTTGAGTACCTTAGTGGAAGCAAGATGTTAATGTGCTTTAAGGAAATCCACCAAGACATAGGGCAAGTGCTATGACTGTACTGAAAAGCATGTTCCTAAAAAAATGAGCCTAAAAAAATGAGCCTAAAAAAATGAATATGGGAAAGAGAAGAGTAGCTGAGCTAGAAAGGATTAGAGAGACCCAGCTTTGGTTTGGGCAAAGTCACAAAATTTAATTTTCCTTCTGCCTGAATACAGAATTACATAATGGCAAGAAATAGTGAACCAATCTACAATCTCCCTTTGGACTATTTCCAGAATCCAAAACCAGCTGTTTCAGTTACTTGAATAGAGAGGTAAATTGGAACCCCTTAATCTGGTTAAACAGGCAAATTTTCCATTTCTGACTTCATCCCCTAGCTAGCTAAAGAAAGGGTCAGTTATGTATGTCAGGGTAATTTTTAGCAATAGAACAAGTCAGCAACAGAGCTTGAAGGGATAATAGTTTTAACTTATTTTCATCAATAATCCTAATAGTTTGTTTATATGCTACCTCCTTCCCTCCTCATTCTTGAAAAACCTATAATTTTAACATATTTAGCACAACAGTTAAAGAAAAATTTATCTAGACAGTGACTTAAAATTCATTTGAAAGACTTTGTTAGATATAAAAGGGTTGTGGATAATAAATTTTAAAAACAAAAGCACCCTGTCCCAGCATCCCATTGTTCTTTCTTCCTTGGTAACATGGAAAAGTAACAAATGAAACCTGTAACTAAAGACTCCTTCATGTAAAATATCAATGATGTTTACTTGGAGTTTATATAAGATGGTCAATAACCTTAAATGGATTGCTAATTCAGCCAATTCATTGGATCGGCTCATGGATTCTGTTGTGAGCTGTACTGGCACACAGCGGCTGATAAATGTTCATTGAATCAAACCTTTGCCTCCAAAAATGTCGAATAGACCTGATATGGGTGCCTTTTAGTAAATAGTAAAGAAAATGACCAGCAGTCTTGGTTCTCAAGTGTTTTAATGACTCAAAGAATATGGAAAGATGCAATAGCTTAAAGTAGTCAAAGTATAGGAAGTCCAGATTTTTGACAACACCTGGTCAGGGAACACTCATAATAAGGGTCATGCTTTCTTCAACAGGAATTGTTCCCTCTCTCTGTCCCTTAGAACAGCATAAACAAGTATCATAATATCCAAGATAATCTATTGTCTACCATGGCTAACTTATATTTCACATCTAGTTTTAATGTCTGTAACATTTCTTTGCTCTAAGATTTTTCTTCCTAGTACAGACAACATTCTTGTCACTAAGGAATCTGAGTCCACCTTGAGGTCACTATCACTGGAATGGGTCCTATGCTACAGATTCTTAATGTCCACATCTAGAGGCAGGGTACACATGAGTTTCAAGTATACAAATGATAAGTCAGAGATCTCTTACTGTGATCAACTGCTTCAGTCTATATGTGGTCCTCATTGACACAATGGCGTAAGTACATAAGGACAATATTTTCCAAGTTTCTGCTTATTCCTATCCTCTTAAAATAATATTAACCTGCCTCCAACAGGAAGTTAACCTTGGAGAAAACCAAAATTTGTCCCGTTGATATATCCACACTATTCATCAAACAGTCTGAGTGTCTGAAATTCAGTGATAAAAGGTCCCAAAACAAGGCTCCTAAGAGTAGTCCACAAGAGAGAGAAGAGGGCAGACTATTAGTATTTTCCCTGTGTTGTTCAAGGAAAGATGAAGCACAGTTTTTGACACAGAACTGGTGATGGTGTCTTCCCTTATCCTGCTCCCTGTGTACACACTCCATTATGAGGCCAAACAAGTGGTTCTGCTAGTTTGTGAAAATGGTGATGACACCTTGTCCTTGTGGTACAGTTTACTGAAGAGCAGAGAAGTCGCCGACCCCACAGACCAGTTAGGTGCTTCCAGAGAGTGCATGCCACCTCTTCACCAGTTCCTTGGGCTTATTGATCATCTCATTCCAGTGTTCCAGTTCTTTCCCCCTTGTGTACATGAAGGGTCCTACTACCACCCGTCCTAGCTGGTGGCTTTCTGGATAAAAAAAGGGGGGGGGAAGGGAAAACAGCATAGTTATTCTCTTCTGTACATGATCAAAGTTACCCCAGCAACACATTTGAGTTCCTTCTCACTCTTGTTTCAAGGAAATAGCAAATTTACTCTCTATTACACAGATGGGAAAACAAGCATCGATTATAACCTTTCAACTTATATTCCAATATCTGTGGTCATATCTTCTATAAAACAGTGATAATAGGGAATCCTCCAAAATTTAATTCACCAATGTGGACCTCTCTTTTCCTATGGTTCACTGTGGAGACCCTATCATAGGATGGATGGAGTGACAGGAAACCCTTCAGGTCCTTCCTTAAACATCTGCTATCATTGCAGGGCAGGTAAACATACCCTCTCAGCCTTGGTCTCCTCATCATGAAGCTCAGCAGATTAAACAAGGGGACTAGAGTCAGAAAGACCTAAATTCAAATCTGGTTTCAGACTAGAACAAGTCACTTAACCTCTTTACCTCAATGTCCTCAACTATAAAATGGGGATGATAATAGGACCTCACTCACCGGGTAGTTGTGAGAATCAAGGGAAATAATTGTAAAGCTCAGTGCCTGTATACATGTCAGCTATCATCATCATCATCCTCATCAATCATTACTTCTGTTACTGCTGCAACTCATATAAGGTCATTTCAAATCTGGGCGTCCAAGCTCTGGGTCAGAAAGATAAATGGCCTTACTGTCCCCTTCTGTATTCTGTAGCACCGTCAGACTCAGGCTCGCAGTGTCCAGCTCCACAGGATCGGTCTTGAAGCTAAAAGTTTCATTATACACGGGATTAGAGGAGCCCAGCACAGCAGAGGTCTTCTTGCATTTGATGAATTTATTATGGTTCATCAGTGACACTTTAACAAACACACCTAAAGAAAACCAAATGAGAATCACTGGGAGATTGCAGAGGAGATACTAAAGGGTTGCCCCCATTTATCTTCTCCCTGGGAAGGTCATACAATCTCTATACCAAAAACAAGCCTCTATGAAAGCATCTTAACTGAATAAATCAGCCAGGAGAAGCCAAATGTCCATTCTTATCTATTAACCTGTTGATATATTTCCTGAGCTGAACACAACAGGATTTTCTCCTTCCCCCATTCCTTCTAGAAGATACCCAGTTTGGCAGATATGCTACAGTACCCCAGGACTGAGCCAACATAACCACTGCAGCCAAGGACCATTATTGAAGGAAACAGGTTAATTATTTTAATGCCTTTCTAGCATGACCATCTGTCTTAAGGAAAGGCTTAGTGACAGCTTTTCCTTCCTTCCAGGCTTTGGAGAGCATTTATTGTCCCAGGCAAGATTTTTGCTTATTTGGAAATAACCCAGGGTCCTGGCACCACATTCATGATAATGGTAGTGGTATCTCCATGACTCCTCTAAGAGTCATGACCTTTCCAACATTTCTGTTCCACAGGAACTCCACTGCTTCAGTTAATATTGATTTTAGGCTCTGCCCTCAAGTTATCTAGAAAGAAAAGTCCAAATTCTACTAAACCTAAAGTGAAGAAAGTTTATGCCATCTCCAGGGGAAATTTTCCTAGAATTTTCCCTATAAATGGCATTAGCTTTCCCTAGAACCAAAAGATAATAAGAAATTGGGCAGGAAAAAGGCCATACAAAAACATCTTAATCACTGAGACCCAAGCTTCTTCCTCCACTGGGTCCTCTCCATTCTATCCTTTGACTCTGTCTAAAAGGCTCCCAGACTCAGGGGAATGGGGTAAAGACTTGTCATGGACAAATCAAAACTACTCAAGGAGGAGTAAAATTAGGGAGACTAGGGCAGAATGCTGGGGGGAGAGGGGAGATAATTAGTGACTGAAAGGTCCAAGGAGGCTTCCTGGAGAAGAAAGGAAGTTGTAGGTATAAAAGAGGGGTGGAGAAGGTATAGAAAACAGTGAACATGTAACCTATGGACAGCAATTATGTCAGTTTAGCAGAGTCCAAGATCATAGATACTCTGCCTAGCCTCAGAGAAGTTCAATCTTCCTAGAAGTTCAAATTGGGCAGCCATGTGGCATGGTGGATGGAATCAGTGTAGGAGGACCTGAGTTCAAAGCTGGTCTCAAACACTTACTAGCAGTGAGACCCTGGACAAGTCACCTAGGCTAGATTGCCTATTTAAAAAGAAAAGAAGAAATAGTGTAAATCCCACCTTCTACACCTTTTTTGTGTGGAGTCTTCATCACTTTGTGGGGGTCTTCACCTTTTTTAATATCATAAAGTATCTGGCAAAGGCTAAGGACTATTTCTCAAAAAAATGTTAATTGCCTCAAAGAAATAGTATTTTTGAAGTAACCAATGATATTGAAATGTTATCAAAATATGTGTGTATATGTGTACTGTAGCCACCAGGTGGTGCAGTGGACAGAATATTGGGTTTAGAATCAGGAAGACTCCTGAATTCAAATCTAGCATCAGAAACCCTGGGCAGGTCACTTCACCCTGTTTGCCTCAGTTTCTTCATCTGTAAAATGAGCTAGAGAAGAAAATGGCAAACCACTCCAGTATCTTTGTCAAGAAAACCCCAAATGGGGTCAAAAGAAAGTTGGACAATACTGAGCTATATATGCATGCATGCATGAAGGCATGTATGTATGTTATATATGTTTGTGAATGGCTACACATACATGAAGACACATATAGATGTAGATAGATGGATACATAGATATATAGAGAGATACATAGAAACATAGATATAGATATTTAAACCTGAACACAAAGCCTTCCTTGGTCCACCCACACTACTCATGCCCTCCATTCCTAAATACCTTGTATTTTTTTTTGCATTTAACATCTTTATATTTATTTCAAATCTACTTGTCTCCTTCAGGAGAATGGGAATTCCTTCAGAGATAGGATTGATATTTTCTTTGTAGTGTATCTCTACCAACAAGCACAGTATCTGGTACTTAGTAATATATTTTTCGATTGATAACTCAGAAGTCACCTAATCCTGCTCTCATTTTGCAGATTAGGGAGCTGAACCCCTGGGAGGTGAAAAGATCATCCAAGGTCACATGTAGGAAACATCTGAGGTAGGATTTGGACCCAGGTCCTCTGACTCCAGAGTTAGGACTCGATATTATGCTAAAGGATAGAAGGGAATTTAATACAATAACAAAAAGGATGAGTTAAAGTAGTTAGGAATGTTTAACCTGAAAAATATGCGATTTAGGATGGGTGCACTGGCTATTTTCAAACATTTAAAGCACCGTCATTTGCTCCTAAGAGTAGAACTACTGGGGTGGCTAGGTGGCACAGTAGATAGAGCATCTCCTCGGAGTCAGGAGTACCTGAGTTCAAATCTGAACTCAGACACTTAATAATTACTTAGTTGTGTGGCCTTGGGCAAGCCACTTAACTCCATTGCCTTGCAAAAAACTTAAAAAAAAAAGAGTAAAACTACTGGACTTTGGATGATATTTGCCAAGGTTTGGTGTGAGGAAAACCTAGCTAATGATTAAAACTATCCCGGAGTATAAATGATCTGCTTTGGCAGGGTGGAAAGACCCTATCACAAGTGTTCTATCTCCAAACAAAAATGGGTCGATCCACTTGTGAGGGTGTCATAGAAAACAATTTTGTCCAGGTACAAGTTGGATTAGATGGCCTCTGAGGTTCCTTCTAGCTCTGAAATTCTGTAATTCTGTGAAGAAATGGGTTGTGGAGAATGATGTCTTTTTCCCCACACCACCCTCAATCTGCAAATTGGAACAGGGAAGAATAAAAAGAATCCAAAGGGTGATCACATTGTTAGGGTCAACTTTACCAATAGAAAGTTGATCTGGTAGGGCAGGAATTCTTAAACTGAGGTTTCACAGGTCCCTACAGACTACAGGTTCATGGATAGAAATCTGGGATTTTGTGAACTTGTATGGGAAAAAAAAATCTCATCCTTCTTACCATTAATCTCTAACTGAGATTTCATTTTGAATGTCAGCCACAACATATCATTCTGGGAAATAGGTTCACAGGTTTCACCAGACTGCCAAAATGGTCCATGGTACCAAAAGAAAAAAAGGTTAAGAACCCCTGTCCCCAGGGCTGCTAGACTGAGGATCACCATAACAGAGGCTAAATTCCTGGATATCATCTCAGCAAAAGGGAGGCAGAACTCACTGACAACATTTCTGTCATCCTGGAACTTCAAGCCCTTGGCTCTTAGAACCACTACAGTCAGACGTCCCAGGTAGTCATTGTAGCTGAGAGAGAACTGGATGTCCCCAAACTCAGAAGGGGGCTGTAGAGAACAGAACAAACAGTCAACTTTAGAGAAAAAATTTGTCTGGAAGGCAAAGCAAGTGGCTTCCATGAAATCCCTAGACAGACCCCTGGCCTTCTCCAACAGACACAGTGATTTAACCCAGGTAGGAAGTCCATCATGCCAACACTGTTACTAGAATACTCTCCCCGTCCCTCCTGTTAACCCCTCTATAGCTTACTTCAAAGCCCATGTCCTAGATAAGGCCTGTTCTGATTTCCCCCAGCTATTAATATCTCTCTTCACTCCAATATTACTATATATAATGTATATATGAAAATACTTTCTATATATTTTATATCTACTTATATGTGCAAATGTTTTTCCCTGAATAAAGCATAAATTATTATTTTTGTTTTTGAATCTGGGACCCAGCACCATGTCTACATATAGTAAATGCTTTATTATATATATTGCTGATTGATATGTGTGAATAATATGTATATTGCTGATAAATAATCTTTACAAACCCTTCTAGTTCCAAATCTATGATCCCATGATCAAAATTAGGTCAATAAAACAAAGTTAGAACATTCACATCTAAGTACTCTCTTTCTGGACAGTTTCTTAAGTCATATTCTTTATAGACTTTCTACATCTCTGAGAAAAAAAAAATTTTGTTGATCATTAATGTTCGCTACCTTTTTCTCCTCTTCAAAGTCAAAAGGGAGAGATGTCTTTTCATGTCTCTTGTATGGCGCCAAGATTGTTCTTTGTAATTTTGCAACTTTCTTTTATGATTGTTTTCCAGGTATTATTCTTTCCATTTTCCTCAAATTGATTCTTTTTTTTTTTAAGTTTTTGCAAGGCAATGGGGTTAAGTGGCTTACCCAAAGGCCACACAACTAGGTAATTATTAAGTGTTGGAGGCTGGATCTGAACCCAGGTACTCCTGACTCCAGGGCTGGTGCTTTATCCACTGTGCCACCTAGCCACCCTCAAACTGATCCTTAATAACATAAACTAGTAAATTGGAGGAAGGCTTTCCTTGCTGCCTGGACACCTAGAACAGGAGCTCCCATGACAAGCTATCTCTTCCCTCAAACATTCAGTTACTCATCAATCCAAGGCAGCAGAGTGGCCTGAAAATGTCACTGAATTTAGAGTCAGAGGAACCTGAGTTTGGGCAAATCACTTTAAAAAATTTTGGGGGGGTTCAGTTTCCTCCTCTGTAAAATATAGGAGATGGACTAAATGACTTGCAAGATCCCTTCCCCAGGCTTCAGTGATCCTTACAATATCCACCCCAGAGTTTGGAACCCTGCCACAAGCTAAGAAATCTCTGCTCTAACACCGGGTGATATTTGCTTAATTAACTTAACCTTTAATTAGTCCCCTACCTCCAGGCTCTCTGCTTCCAGGTCTCTCCAGACAATAGGCCGACTATCGCTTGTTAGTATCTCATCTTTCAGTGGGAAGAGCACTTGGCCCAGGAGGTGATGCTTCCTTTGCTTGTCCACATGGAACACTGAAAACTTCAACATCCTCTGAGCTACCGTTCTGCTCGATACCTGGTGGGAGGAACCCAGGGTCAAGTCAGCTGCCCAAGAGGGATCTGGGAGACTGCTTTAGTTTTTCAGTTAGCAAAAATTTTTTTTCTCCTTCTTTCCATTGAAGGTAGGAGAGAGAAGAGAAGAAATGAAGAGCAGAAATAACCTTGTCAAAAAATACACATAATCAAGAAAAACAAATCATCCTCATTGGTCAGGTCCAAAAAAATGTTATGTCTCAATCCACACCTTGAGTACATGACCTCACGGTATAGACTACTAGTTTTTTGAGGGAAGAGACAAATTGTCTTTGAATCTCCAAAATCTAATGTTAGAAGGTAAGTAGCATATTTTATCAGTCCTCTAGTATCCTGATTGATCACTGCATCGATCAGTTCTTAAGTCTTCCAAAGCTGTTTATCTTTATACATTGTCATATAGTATAAATTGTTTTCCTAGTTCCTCTCACTTTACTCCATCTCAGTTCATAAAAAGTCTTCCCAAGTTTCTCTAAATTCTTTCTATTCATGATTTTCATGGTATAAAAATATTCCACCAAGTTCCTATGCTACCACTTGTTTAGCCGTGGCCCAATTGGTGTAGCCTGTTTGTCTCTCTTGACCACAAGGACATCATGGGAAACTTTATCAGATACCCTGCTAAAACTCTCTCTCACACACTTTTTCTCTGTCATTCCCATATTCTATCAGTCTGGTAACTCTATCAGCCTTCTTGTACTTGTATATTTTGTTTCTTCCTTTTTTCATATTTAGCACTGCTTAAACAGGTTTAGGAAGGATGCTGGGGTCTGGAAATGCATATTGGCATGTGAGCAGCAATCTTCTCTTCTCTGAAAAGTTGTATATGGGGGGACAGTTGGGTGGCACAGTGGATAGATAACCAGCCCTGGAGTCCGGAAGACCTGAGTTCAAATCCAGCCTCAGATGCCTAATAATTATCTGTGTGACCTTGGGCAAGTCACTTAACCTCATTGCCCTGCAAAAAAAAAAAATAGTTGTATACAAAAGAATAGGACAAACTTATGTTGGTCAATTCAGAACTTTAATCAATGAAGTAGCCAATTATGATTTCATTTGGATGGATGGCAAAGCATGTCTCCTGCCTATCAATAGAGGACTGATGGCCTAAAGATGATGAGTGAAATATACATTTTCAGACATGATCATTGGGATTTGTTTTGCTTGACAACACTTATTTATTCCATCAGAATCTTCTATGGGGATGAGGAAGTCATTGGGGAGTACTAGTGACATAAGGAAAGAAATGCAATAAACATCTAAAAAGAAAGGGGATGAGGAGAAAGTTGTGAACTGTTGGATAGTTCTGTTGGATAAAGGTTTAGAAGATGATTAGATGACTATGCGAGTGAGCAGCTCTAAGTATCTGATGGTATTGAGATAAACTTGTTAATTCTTCTACCTCCTAATATCTCTTGTATCCATCCCATTCTCTCTTCTCACATAGCCATCCCCCTCGTTAAGGACCTTATTTCCTCTTGCCTGGACTATTTCAATAACTTCCTAATTGATTTCCCTGGTTCCAGTCTTCAGTCCATCCTGCACAGAACTACCAAACTGTTGCTCCTAAAGTACAAGTCCCTCTCACTCAAAGAGCTTCAGTGACTCCCTATTGCTTCTAAGAAAAAACAAATAAATTTCTGTTTGGCATTCAAAGCCCTTTCCAATCCATATCCAAGATGTTTTCAGATTAATTTCACATAATTCTTCCTTACATATTCTACATATCTGTCATATTGGTCCATCTGCCATGGCCTATATAGGACATTCTGTATTCCACTCCTTTGCTATGGTTATCCCCATCACAACACTTTCCCTCCTTACCTCCAGTTCTTAGAATCCTTTTGCCCATTGAAACAAGGCTCAGCTTAAAGGCCACTTCCAACTACAAGAGAGTTTTTCCCGATCTGTTTGCCAATAGTAATTAGGAGACCCTCCCCATCAAAAATGACTGGTATACATTTTACCATTACCTCTCTGTGTGCTATTTCCTTTCAGCATACTACAAGTTTTTTGAGGGCAGAGACATAACGTCTTTGAATCTACAGAATCTAACATGATATCTCATACGTAGTAGGTGCTTTAATCAATGCATTTTAAATTGAATTACTTAGAAAAATATTGAATTTATTCTATGTCACATCAGAGACCAAAACTAATGAGTAGAAGTTACAGAAAAAAGACTATTATTTTCATAGAAACCAGCAAGGTTTAACTGGGGGCTCATGAACTTGTTTTTGAAAATATTTCAATGATTTGTATTTCAATATAATTGGATTGCTTTATGCATTTAAAAGCATATTCTGAGAAGTCCAAAGGCTGCATCAGATTGCAAGGAGTTCATGATGCAAAAAGAAAAAAGAAAAAAGCTTAAGAACCCCCTATATAAAGGAAGCCTTTTCTCATAACCAGACCTGTTCAACAAAGTAATTCTCTCCTTTAAATAGCAATGAATTGCCCAAAAAGAAGAGTCTAAATTTTGGGCATGGTCCATGAAAGAATTTATTTTGCTTACCCATAGATATTTGTAAGAGGGGTTTCCCCCCCTCTTGCTTTATCAATGAGAGGAGAGATTTGATTTAATTTAATTTAATTAAAAAATAAGAAAGGCTAAAGTCTATCTGCCTATCATAGAAGAAATTTAGGAGACAATATTTGGTATTTGGAAAGAAGTCTGACCAGATTATTTCTCCAATCCTTTCCAACTGTAGGTATTGATTTTATGACTGACACTTAAAAATGGAAATTAGGGGCAAAAGATTTGGGGTAGGAGCAACTAGGTGGCTAGAGGATAAAGTACTGGCCCTGGAATCAGGAGAACCTGAGTTCAAATTCAACCTCAGACACTTAATAATTACCTAGCAGCATGACCTTGAAGAAGTCACTTAACCCCTTTGCCTTGCCAAAAAAAAAAAAAAAGATGTGGGGTAAATGACAAAAAAACTCATTAGAAAATGGAAAAAAATAAGAAGTCTCAATGGACTAGAAGAATAGAGAGTCTGCTAAATAATTCTTATAGTATAAGTGAATGAAAATACCTACACCAATATAATACTAGTTACTTATTTTTAAATAATATTGACTCCAGGAAATTGCAGGCTGCATTGACAGCTGCTGCTCTTTGTTCCATTATTCTTGAAGGTGCCTGTTCAAATAAAATCTGGTCCAACTTCCTTCCATATATCCTATAAACTAGTTTCATAATAATACTAATCTTAATTTCCAATTTGTCATTCAAATGCATAAATGCTTGAGTGCCTATTATGTGAAATACTATTTATGACTTTTTTTTAACTGAGCAAAGATGTATAGGGGCCATTACTGGAGAACTCCACCCCACCCTGTGTCTTTTCTCTGAGATTACCTTTTATCTGCTCTGTATATATCTTGCATGTAAGTGGTTATTTACACATAGCTCCTCCATCAGAATATGAGTTTATTGAGAGTAGAGACTATTTTTGTGTCCCCTCTCCCTTTCATTGCATCCCCAATGTAAATAGGGTAAATAAATGTTTGTTAATGTACTGAAGACAACAAATGGACCACTGCATATATGAGAAACTAAAGGACCCCCTGAACCCCATAAAGTCAAATACTCTCAATTGATAAAACTATGTTTGTATTAGGAGGATGTGGGGGGAGATGGAAGGAAAGAAAGTGAGGCAATCTCCTTTCCAAACAAGCCTGAAACCTTCCCAGGGTGAACCTCTAGGCTCCCCTATTCTGTTTCCAGAGGAGAAGGGGGGATCAGTACCTGGAAAATGAAGTTCTCATCAAATTGTGGGTTGGCAGTCTTACGCTTCATTTTGGACTGTAGAAAGCGCCGCTCATCCGGTAGCAGATAAAGCTTCACCAAAGGACTGCAAGTCTCTGATGGGGAGGGGGTCTGTAACTTTCGGGCCTTGATCAGACCCACCAGGAGCCTTTCGGCCTCCTGCTCATACCCCACCGAGAACCACAGCCTCCCCAGGCAGCCTTCAGGGAAGTCCGTCTCACTCTTGTCCTCAGGAAACTTGTAAAGCTCAGGATTGATGGTCCCAACCATATAGGCACCCCCTGCAACAGACAGACCAGGGGCTTCAAAGGGAGGATACACCAAGGGAAACCTACCTGGGCATTACCTTTCCCCTCCCTCCAACAAAACTAGTTCAACTGAAACAAATGAGAGTGCTAGAAGCTTCAGGCTTTCACACCCAGCATGACCTGTAAACTGCCAAGGCAGCCTGGGAGAAAGATATCTCTGGAGAGGGCACAAGAATTATATGCAGGTAGTCAGGTCTAGGCTCAGACCTGGCCTCAGAGTAGGAAAACACAGATTCAAATTTTATCTCAAGCCTCTATTGACCATGTGACCCTGGAGAAGGCACTTTACCAGTGATCATCATTGACCACTTCCTTAAGATTACCAGTTGCAGGGGGCAGCTAGGTGACACAATGGGGATAGCACCGGCCCTGGAGTCAGGAGGACCAAATCTGGCAAAATAGTCTCTACTCTCAATGGGCAAGTCATTTAACCCCCTTGCCTTGCAAAAACAAAAGACAAACAAACAAACAAAAAAAGATTACCAGTTGCAGAAACAGTTGCTGATATGTCCTGATATTTCCTGACTGGCATTTCCCCATAACAATAAAATCATAAATGTAAACTTAAAAAAAAACAGGAAGAGAGAAAGGTTCTTCAGTTTCAACCAAATTTTTCCACTCACTGTTTCAAACATAGGTCCTGTTTTTATTCTATATTTACTCACACTGTTCCTTTTGGTTAGAATGACCCTTTCATTTCTAGAGACACCCCTCAATTTGTAATTCTTTCTCTTTTAATAAAAAGCAACTAATATAAAGCAACCACATTTAGAAGCATATGTAGCCTTCCAAATCTCTCCAATGAAAAAGAATCTTCCTTCTTTTCTATTTATCTAAATCTCAAGTTCTTATCTCCTTTGTGAAGCTTTCTCTGGTCATCTGGGTCCACAGATAACTCTCCAAATTCTATTTATATAAACATTTTTAAATACCCACCATGGTGTGTGCAAAACGTTACATATGAAGGTCTTTCTCTAGTCACTTGCAGATTCATTATCATTGGAATTATTAAATTTAACCAGTATTTGTCTTAAAGTTTTGTAACTTAGGATTTCTTTGTGGTGGCAAGTTGTAGATTCTTTCAATTGACATTTGGGTTCAAAAGTTCTGAGAAGTTTTCTTGTATTATTTCTTGTTTTATGTTGTTCATGTTTCTATGTTGGTATATCCTTTTGGAAGACCCGTGATTCTTTGGTGTCTCTGATGTTTTCTTGTATAGAAATCATGTTTTATTTGAACATTATTGGTTTCTGCTTCTCTTCTTCCAGATTGTCCCTCACATCTGTGTATTTACATTCTCAATATGTCATTCTTTGTTTCTGTGGTGAAGTTTACCACCACGGATTTACATTTTTCTGTTCTGCCAATTAGTTCTCCCATGCTGGCCAAAAATTCTACTTCCAGAATTATTTCTCTTAAAGCATTCAAGAGCATCCCACTATGATTCATGCTCTCTTGAGAACCACAGGACCCATGGCCTTCTCAGTACTTATTCATTTTTCCTTAGTCTCATCATATTTTTCATAGCTGTCTTAATTTCAATTTTTTCCCCTTATATTCCTCTACAGCTCACTTTATGATTCCCTCCCCTCCGATGATAGTTTACCCAGGTTATTGGAATTGGAATTGGAAAACTGTTTCAACCTCCTTCCAAAATGAGCAATGACATCTCACCAGTTTTGATCCGTGCCCCAAGTGTCTTCTGGAGCATAGAACTAGCCCTACCTGGATGGCCCTTTTCCTTTAAGCCTAGTGGAGCCATATACACTCCAACTTCCTGCCCCAGTTCCCTGTGTTCATCAGTTTTCTGAACAGACACCACAATCCTAACCAGGAAAGCTTATGCCCATTGGCTTCTTATAGTACAGAGATTGTGGGGTAGGGGATAAGGGGACAGAGATGAGATATTTTGCAAGACTGTGGATCAGCTTGTGCAGCCCTACATGGAGGCCAGTGGAGGAGGGAGTTAGGAATTAGGGATAAAATTATTTGCAGTTAGTTCATCAATTTGTTTCCCCTTTAGGGTTCTTGATGTTTTATACCCTGACTATAGAAAAAAAATTGCTTTCTCTCTTGTGTATAACTCTTAATGTGGAGAAATTTGAGAGATCATGAGAATCTAAGAAAGTATCTTCTACTTCATCTTAAAATTCATAGGATCCAGAACCTTTCTTGCCCTTCCTATTATTCCCTTCTATATACACAAACTGGCTAGCTCTCAGCCCACCTCCTTTCCCAACACCCACCAAAACAAATGATGTGCTTCCATCTCTATGTCTTTGCTCATCCAGTACCTGAAATGATCTCATGTGATCCCTTCACCTTCTGGACGTCTATCTATTCCTTAAAGTCCAACTCAAATGCTGCTCCTCGGTGAAGTTCCCTCTCTCTAGACTGAGGAATCAGGGTCTTCCCCGCTCTGGACAATCAACTCTCTATTATATTTGGCAACTCTCTAATATATTTATCATGGGAAAAAATTGTATTCTAGTTAATTTGATCTGTCTGATCACTTTATGGAGACTAAGTCCATGAGGATAGAGACCTCATTGGAGCTAAACTATATATCTATTCCACCACCATCAAAGAATTCAGTTTACAGAAAGAATATACTAAATGTCTATCAAAAGAGTAGAGCTTACTCACCAAGTGAATGAAAAGATGATCGAGGCAGGAATTCTGGGGCAATGTAGGGATCACTCTCATCCTGGATCCTTTCTCCATTTGTCAGAGTAATCCAATCCCGGCCATGGAAGGAGGGAGGAACAACAAATGGAATACCTTGGGTCCTGTTTACAAAAGCAAGTAAAGATGGAAGAAATGAAATGGCCTGAAGTAAAAAAGAGAAGTAGGAGAATAGACCCATAAAATAAGAATGGGAGTAGGGGGTGGTGGGAGGAAAGGGTAAAGATGCCCTGAAAGAAATAAATGTATATAGGGAGTACCAATTCTCTTCTGAAGCTCCTATTGCAGCTCCCCAGTTCTTTACAAATAAAATCAAAGACAAGCACCTAGACCTGACCAGCTGTCCTGGTGACACTGTGAAGAGAACACAGGGCCTTACCTCAGTAAGACCTAAATTCAAATCCAATCTCAGAAATTCAATAACTGTATAACTTGAATAAGTCATTTAATCTGTTTCCTTAATTATAAAAGGGAGGAAGCAATAGGGTTGTTGTGTTGATCAAATGAGATGTGTAAAGCATTTAGCATCATTGGCACTATATTAATGAGGATGATGATGATGATGATGATTACTATTCACTCCAGACTCCTCAGACCAAAACTGCCATTTTGTTTCTCCCAATTAGAGTGTTAGTTCCTTGAAAAAAAAAGTTCCTTTGCCTATTCCTTGTTCTTGGTACATAGTAAGCATTTAATAAATGCTTTCTCCCCTTTTATTTATTCAGGAATAGAAGCAAATCTCTATATTCTTCTCTCACACCCAAAACCTCATCTTTAGGGGAAAAAGACCAAGTTCCAACCAAATTGGATTACTAGGAGGAAACAGATCAGAGATACCCCAGTCCATTGTCCTGCTTAATGTGTCTTCCCTCCTTCCCAGGCTTCTCCCTTCTCATGCCAATAGGAGGGCTGAAGGTCATTTACCTGTTGGGCTGGATCACTGCTGTTTGGGAAGGCTGCTTCTCCTGTCCATCAGCAGGGGATGACAGTCCAGTCAGCTCCTCATAGGTGGGGGTGATGCAAAGCTTCTTCCAGAGATAGTACCCCATAATCCCTATCAGAACCAGCAACAGCAGCCCTGCAATCACTCCTCCAGCCACTATGATTACCTGTTCTGGGACCACAAAGAATCAGGTAGCACTCACTTTTTTTTTTTGCAAGGCAATGGGGTTAAGTGGCTTGCCCAAGGCCACACAGCTAGGTAATACACACAGCTAGGTAATTATTAAGTGTCTGAGACCGGATTTGAACTCAGGTCCTCCTGACTCCAGGGCCGGTGCTTTATCCACTGCACCACCTAGCTGCCCCGCACTCACTTTTAATTAAATGTGGAGGCTTCCTTCAGCTTCATACATTGTCCTCTGGTATAAGAGGTCCTATTTCCTTAAGTTCAAATATTGCCCCTCCCCCATTCAATTACTTCCTGGCAGATCTCCTTGAACACTTTCTCCCTACTTACTCCCTCTCTTACCATCAAGTTGCTAAGCAGGGGGCAGGAGTTCAAGTAAAAGGGAATCAAAAGATAATCAAGCAAAATTTCCACAAAACTATGCTCCAAAAACCCTTAACAGTGGCTTCTGTGTCACAGGAAGCAGGAAATATAGTTATGTGAAAACCACAGAAGAAAAAACTGGGGGAGGGGGGTCAAAGAACACAATCAGATAGTCAGTGACTGGAATTTAAAGGAATTCCGATGCAGGCAGAACAAGAAGTTTATCCTTGGCTGTGGGTCTCTTTCTCTTTGTGGGGAAGTTAGTACCAAGAACTCAACACAATGTTTATGGTTCCTAGTGATTATGAGCCGCTGTGTAGCATAGTGGATAGAGAGCCTGACCTTGGAGCCAAGACCTTGTTTCATGGCCTCCCTCTAACACCTACTGGCTCTGGGAGCCCAAAGCATCCTTCAGTTCTCTCTGGATGGCGAGGAGAGCCGTCTCACATGAATCTCACCAAGCTCAATGTAAATCTGTTTTTCCCCTCTATCCATTCTTGATCTCTTATAAAAAGATCCTGCTCATAATCTTCTTCCCATTTCCTCGAGATTTTGCCAAATGAGTTTATATTCTAAACTGTTGATGCCTTTTGCCTTTGGCAGAAAAAAATCTTTGGCTAGACAAAAGTCTGAGGAATTAGTGTCCCTGGCTACAAATGGCATTTATCTTCAGGCCCCTGTCTTCATTAATAGAAAGAAAAAAAACGAGCTCTGTCCAAGCAACAGCAGCAATCATTTATTCATCCAGATGGGACAGTGGATAGAAGACTGGGACTTAAAGTTATGAAAAATTGAAGTAAAATCCTGCCTCATTTACTAAATGTGTACTCCAGGCCGAAATCAATTAGTTTCTTAGCCTTGGTTTCCCCAGCCGAAAAACAAAGATAAGGATTGTTGTGAGATAGAAGATATAAAGCATTTTGTAAACTCTAAATCATTTTCACATGGCTAGATGTTAAGTACCTACTAAGTGCAAAGCACTCTGAGTGTTGGCATTACAAAAATAGGATGGAGGATGACCTTTCTGCTCAGAAACTGCTGTGAAAATAAACTTAGACTTAATTTTCTGCCTTTCTGTTTTTATAGGCACACCCACCAATCAAAATATCCCTTCCTTTTCCTTTTCCCGAATCAGGAATTTTCAACCCAGATCACTTTTCTCTCGTGCTTTAATCAGAAGCTTCTTCCAGAGGTCTCAATTCAACCTTAGAAAGAAAGACATACAAGCTGCAATGAAAAGAAGACTGAACTTAGACTTTCAACAGGTGGATTCGTCAGAGCTCCATTACATACTCTCCACATTATCCTGATCCCTTAGAAAAGCCTCAGTTTCTTCATCGGTTAAAACAGGGGATTCTGTTTGCTTTTCTTAACTCACAGAGCTGTTGTGATAAAACTTTGTGATGTCTGTAAAGGACTGTGTAAAGGTAGCTATTCCACACACAGTCACAGAACATTAACTGTAGATAAATAACCATTTCTACATTTCTCATTTCCTTGTCACAAATTGTCTCCCCCCCCCCCCGGGGGGGTGAGTGGCAAGGTCTAACCCTGGCTATCTTGCACTTACAGGGCAAATACTGTGTTATGATATGTCCTTTCTGGATCCCCCAAAGCCCATCCTTCCCGTGCTGCTAGTAGCAGTCCAAAGGAATCATTCCCAGGGAAGGAGCTGGTTTCTACTTCTTACACAATAGCCTTGTTAACATACTCCTTACCCCAAACCACATCTGCCCTCCTGCCCTGAGCAACCATATCAGACTCTCACCAGCCTCTCTCCAATTAGCATCTGGAATACCTGGTATCCAAAAGTCTCATATAGGTGGCACAGTGGATACAAGACTGGCCAGGGGTCAGGACGTCTTGCCTTAAACTTTTCATTGGACACCTACTAGCCGTATGACCCTGGGCAAATCACTTCACCTGTGCCTCAGTTTCCTCAATTGGAATATGAGCTCATCTCTTAGAGAGTGCTCAACACTGTATATTAAGTCTTTGCTTCATAAATGCTTATTTTCTTCTTTGATCACTCTTGAAGTGGCCCTGAGCTGGAGAAGTCAGGAGGGCCAGCTTATTATTCCGCTTCATCCCCTGTGGGAAGAGGAGATTCCCCAAACCCTCCAGATGGCTCACTTCTCCCTCCGCAAGAAGAAGGGGTGAGTTCGCCAGATCCCTTCCCAGGTCCCCGCGGGCAGCCCTCCCCAGCTGCTGCACTCCCACAGGAGGCCCTGGACACGAACCCCAAGGCCAAGCCGGGTCCCTGGGGGAGGGGAGGCTCGGTCCCCTGCTCTAAGGCAGGGAGTGGGACCGGGCACACCCCGGCCGAGCCCGGCTGGTACCCTCGGAGGGCAGAGCCCTGGCTTCAGGAACTGGGGTCCTCCCCCAACCCCCAAGGCAGCAAAGGAGGGGAAGCCCACTAAGGGGAGCGTCCCCGTCCGCCCCCTGCTCAGAAGCATCTCCAGGGGGCGGGCACCTCCTAATTGGGCCCCTCGATGTGGGGACCAGCCCGAGTACCTACCAGGCATGAGTCTGGGCGCAGCCGGGGTGCCCAGACGCGGCCGGGGCTCCCCACTCTAGGGTGGCGCCGGGACGGCAGCGGCGGGGGGCTCTGGGCTCCCCCGGGCCAGCTCGGACGGAGGCCCCTGGAGGTGACTCCCCGGCGGACGCCCCCCCGGACCTTCGGCCGCTCGCTGACCCCACAGGAGCCAGTGCCAGATCCGGGCTCTGCCCCGTGCCCGCGCCGAGTCTCCACCCCTTCAGAGCAGACTTGGGGAGCGCCTCGGGCTCCGGAGGCTGGCTGGCCGCAGAGGCTGGGGAAGGGGGAAGGGGCGGGCCCTCGGCCTCCCCCGCCGAGCCTGCCACCTGGCTCCCTCCCGCGGGCTGGGGGCTCCGGGAGCTGGGGGCGCGTCTGTCACCCCTGGGGAGGGGTCCGGCAGGGAGGGCTGCCCGGCCAGAGGAAGCCGGAGAGGCGCCTGAGCTCTTGCCCCCCTGGGCACCCCCGGTGTTGCCAGGTGAGAACGCTGGAGCTGGGGAGATCCGACTGGCCGGACCTCTAACAGAGTTACCTAGTGTCAGAGGACACAACGGGACTTCTGCGCTTAGGTCCCGAGTGGAACCCTGCGTGTGTGCCGAAAGCATCTGCCGCCACTGCCTTCCCTTGTTGTTTCCCCCACTTATTTTGTCTGTGTGGGCTTCTCTGGTAGAGTGTGAAGCGAGAATGCCATACTGGGCTATTAATAGAGGGAAAGCGGTTATTTGAGAGATGTCCCTAATGTGTAGAGATTTCTATGAAGGGTTGGACTGTTTTCTCCCACACGTGTACTGATGCCCTGGTCAGAATCGTGTTCTGGTCTGGCCAAAACAGTCAGGGGTTAGATGATTTATGACAACCCCATCGTCATTAAGCCTGCCTAAATATTGGGGACACCTCCCGAACAACCGATTTCTCTCAGTAACCTCTTAGGACAGTCTCATCTAAAAATTAAGTAAATATTTCTTATTACATTTATTTATTATATATTATATTATATATAATATATAAATATATAATATAAATATAAATATTGTATATCATATTTATTATATTATATATATATTTATTATATTTCTATTATCTTATTTCTTATTATTATGCCTGACACGTTATTCCTACCTCAATAGAATTGAGAACTCCGGTATCTGGCAAACACTAAGCCCACAAGTAGTCACCAACACTTCTTATAAGCACATGGACTAACAAGGTTTCAAAATCTAATAGAGCTTTATTTAGAAGTACAGAATACAGACAATACTCACAGTCCAGCCCAAAGGAATTGAGAAATTCTCCCCTTAGAGAGGACCAGTGCTGTCCTTAGGGACTTATTCTCCCATAATCCATCTTGCTCATCATTTCTTATAGTACATTAATATTCCTTCACAATCATATATCACATATTGTTCAGCCGTTCTCCAAATGAAGGATATTCCCTCAATCTCTCCATATATTTGTGTGTGTATGTCTGTGTAGGTCATTTTCCTTTGATCTTCACGGAATACAGACCTAGTAGTAATGTCTGGGTCAAGGGTATATACAATTTTATAACCCTTTGGGCATAGTTTCAAATAGTTCTCCAGAATAGTTGGATCAATTCACAACTCTACCAACAATGCATTGGTGTGCCTATTACCTCAAATCCGTAGTCATTTGCCCTTTTCCTTTCCTGTAAAGTTAGCCAATTTGGTAGATGTAAGGTGATTGTTTTAATTTTCATTTCTCTAGTAATTTAGAGCATTTTTTTCACATAACTCTAGCTTTGATTTCTTTTTCTGAAAGCTGCCTGGTCATATTACTTTGACCATTTATGAATTGGGGAATGGTTTTTATTTTTATAGGTTTGGCTCAATTCCCTATATATTTTAGAAATGAGACTATCATCAGAGAAATTCATTGTAAATTTTTTTCCCAGTTGCCATTTTTCTAATTTTTGTTGCATTGGTTTTACCTGTGCATAAACTTTATTTTCAACTTAATTTAATGTTTTACTTCCCATGATTCTCTCTATCTCTTATTTGGTTATCAACTCTTCATTTATCCATAGATCTGACAAGTAAGTTTTTCTATGCTTCTCTAATTTATTTATGCTATTACCCTTTATGACTAAATCACAGACCCATTTTGACCTTACCTTGTTATGTTGTTCTATTCTGAGTTTCTGCTGAATTGTTTTTTTTTTTATTTTCCCTAGCAAATTTTTGTCAAATGATGAGTTCTTGCTCCAAAAACTTGGATCTTTAGGTTTATCAGATTATTTTGGCCATCTACCATTGCGTATTGTGTGCCTAACCTATTTCACTGATTCACCACTATTTCTTAGCCAGCATGAGACTGTTTTAATAATGGATTACCACCTTGTAATATAGTTTTAAATCTGGACCTGCTAGGCCAATTTCCTTCATATATTTTCACTGATCCCTTGATATTATTTTGTTCTCCCAGATAAATTTATTATTTTTTCTAAATCTATATTTCTTTTGGTAATTTGCTTGGTATGCCACTCAATAAGTAATTTAATTTAGGTTTGTCAGTTTTTATTATACTGGTAGAAACTTCTCATGAACAATTAATATTTCTCCATTATATAGAACTATCTTTATTTCTATGAAAATGTTTTGTAATTGTTTTCATATAGTCCTTTGGTTTGTCTTGACAGGTAGACTTTTAAGTATTTTATATTGTCCGAAGTTATTCTAAGTGAAATTTCTATTTCTATTCTATTCTGTTTCTATTTCTTCCTTATTTGTAATATGTAGAAACGCCGGTGATATTTGTGGGTTTATTTTATATCCTGCAACTTTGCTAAAGTTGTTCATTGTTTCCACTACTTTTTAGTTGATTCTCTAAATATACTATCTTATCAGCTGCCAAGAATGGTAGTTTTATTTCCTCATTGCTTATGCTTTTTATTCAATTTCTTTTTCTTATTACTTAATTAGTATTATCTTATTACTTAATTACTTAATTTTCTTATTACTTAATTAAATTAATTACTCAATTTCTTATTACTTAATTAGCATTTCTAATACTGAAAAATAATTGTGATAATGGACATCTTTGCTTTTCCCCTGATCATATTGAGAAGGCTTTTAATCCATTTCTACTACAGATAATGCTTGCTCTTGGTTTTAGATAGGTATTGCTTGTTATTTGAAGAGGCACCATTTATTCCTTTGCTTCACAGTATTTTTTAAAAGAAATGGATGTTATTAGAAATGAGTAGTCTTCATTGTTAAAAAAAAATTTCTCCATCTATTTGCTGTTTTTATTGTTGATATGATCAACTATTCTCATCTTTTTCCTCTTATTGATCCAACCTTGCATTCCTGGTATAAATACCACCTGGTCGTAGTGTATGATCTCTGTGATGTATTGCTGCCTCTGTTAGCATTTTATTTAAAATTTTTATAACAGTATTCATTAGGGAAATTGAACTAAAGTTTTCTTTCTCTGTTTTTGCTTTCCTTGGTTTAGGTATCAAAACCCTATTTGGGGGCGGTTAGGTGGCGCAGTGGATAAAGCACTGGAGTCAGGAGTACCTGGGTTCAAATCCTGTCTCAGACACTTAATAATTACCTAGCTGTGTGGCCTTGGGCAAGCCACTTAACCCCGTTTGCCTTGCAAAAAAAAAAACAAACCTAAAAAAACCCTAAAACCCTATTTGTGTCAGAAGAGGAATTTGGGGAACTCCTTTTTTACCTATTTTTTTCAAATAGTTTATACATTATTGAAACTCATCATTCCTTAAATGTTTGGTAGAATTCACTTGTAAATCCATCTATCCCTGGCTATTTTTTTTAGGAAACTCATTTGTAATTTGGTCAATTTCTACATCAGAGGTTCTTAACCCAGAGACCATCCAGGTTCATGAACTTTGGATGGAAAAAAAAAACTACATCTTCAATTTTTTACTAATCAAAACTTAGCATTTCCTTTAATTATGATTTTTTTGCCCTTTTCAACTGGTTTTTCAATTATGATTTTTTTGTTTGTTTGTTTTTGTGGAGCAGTGGGGTTAAGTGATTTGCCCAAGGTCACATAGCTCTTAAGTATCAAATGTCTAAGGCCATAGTTGAACTCAGGTCCTTCTGACTCTAGGACTGGTGTATTCTACACTGTGCCATCTAGCTGCCCCCACAATTATTATTTTTAAAGAAAATTATTCTAAGAAGAGATTCATACTGCCAAGGGGTCCTGACATAAGAAAAGGTTTTGGATAAATCTTTCTTAAACACCACTTTCATTGTGACCCTCTCTTATTTAAAAGCCTTCAATGACTTTTCACTGTGCATTAGTGAAATTTAAACTTGGAATTGTAGTATTTTAGGTCCTCCACAAGACATCGCCTTCCTACTTTTCTAACTGGATCTCCTTTATGAACTTTCTATTCCAGTCAAATTGTTTTTTTTTCCTTTTTTCACCATTCCCCAAGCATGTTATCTCCTTTTCTACTTCTTCCCTGAGTTCATGGCATTCTTCCTACCTGGACAGAACTCCCACCTCCTCTCCACTTCTCCAAATCCTACTTTCATTATTATTATTTACCCCCTCCTCCATGATAGTTTTCTCAGGCCATCGCCTACTGTGATCAGATTGTGTGATCTTTCCCTCCGATGTGCTTAGAGTTCCTAAAGTCAACACCACTCATTTGGTGCTTTTCATAAATTGTCTGATTTTATTAGTTAACCTCATTTGGCATAAAGCCTTTTGTCCTCATAGAGACTGTAGGCTTCAAGGTCTATATACTATTTTGATATCCCCTCGAAGAGGAAATCCTTATTGAGCTATAGCTAATTCATTCTTGTTAGGATTGGACTACAACAATAAGTAACCGTCAGTTTGCGTGGCCACTATCATGGAAGCCACCAGATTCTAATTTGGTCTGAAAGGGATAAAGTTGTGGAGGCTTCTTGAGTAGTTGGCAAAGAACGATTTTAAAGAGCTAGGGCTTGTTTGAGAACTTAAAAAGGAAAGATGAAAACACACCTTAATGGTACTAATCAAGAACATATGATAGCTAAAAATCCCTTTATGGTTTATATGGGAAGCATTAATAAGGAACTATAGAACGCAGCCTAGAGATCAGGGAGCACAGAAGAGCAGGAAGAAACTCCTAATTAAGAAAAAATGGCAAAAGAGATGAAGGACGGTGAAGAAATCCCAGTCAAATTAATTCAATTCTATAAACATTTCTTACTGGAAATATAAAGACAAAATGAAATGTCTGACACCTGCAGAAGTTAACATTCAAGAGCCAGAATGAAACATATACCCATGTGAGTAAATACAAATATACACAAAATAATGGGGGGGCAGCTACTAAAAAGTAGGGAAACTGAAATAAACTGATGTCCCCTCTTCAAGGAAGGGTCATCTGAGATGAGTTTGGAAGAGAGTTAGGCATTTCAAAAGGCAAAGATAAGAGAACATTCTAGACACAGAGATTGGAAATGAGATATCACGTATTGGGAACACCAAGTTGGCCAATTTGGCCAGAGATTGAGGAAAGGAGGAATGTTGTGTCATCAGCCTGAAAGGATAGGTGGGAGTCTGATTTGCAGGGCTTTAGATAATAAACAGAAGAGTTTGGATTTGATCCTAGAGGTAATAGAGAACTGAAGGGATATTTTTTGTTTGTTTTTATTTTATTATTGGTATTTGTGTAGCAGCTGTTCTGTTCTCTGATTTTTCCATGATCATTGAGGGAAGCCATGATGATGAAGCAACGCAGGAGTTCCAGTATCTTTGTGACCTGGACTCCAGTATGACCTGGTATTGAACAATAATAAAAAGATATGACCTTAGACAACATACACTACCAAAGGTTTGAAGGAAAGGAATCTGAGTTTCTTCAGGAAATTCTGGATTTAGAATCGGGAATTTACAGCCTTAATCTGGTATTTAAACACTTTTCTTGTTCCTCTCTGTGGGCCTTAGTTTATTCATCTGTAAAAATAGAGTACACTGAATGATATCCAAGTCTCTTTCAACTTGAAATGCTCCAATCCTAATTCATGACAGTGCCTGACAGAGGGGAGGTGGGGAAGACAGTCACTCTAGGACATTGTTTGTATTAAGGCTGTTCTGTCTTTTTTATTACTTGGCATTCTCAGAGAGAACTGTCACCATGATATACAAGTCCTCATACAAATAAATGAGATAAAACTAGAAGGGAAGAACATTCCTCACTGGTTTCTGCTCCCTCTAATATCATTCTCCAGCTTTAAATCTGCATATGGCAATTTAATTGTCTTGCCACGTCGGTATCACCTTGGCCATCTTCCCTAGAAGACATTACTGTTGTCTCCAGTGTTTGAGTGATGATCTTAGTCAATGATGGCATTGGTTTTAATATAGAGATTATTTTGGAGAAGATTTTAGTCTAAGCCATGAGCTCATCCTTCCTTAGAACACTTCAATCAATTGGGGGAAACACTGGAGTTATTACTCCAAGTGGCAGATGGGGAAAATGAAAGTGACAGGATTTAGGACTTTCAAAAAGCTTTTGGGCACTTCCAAGGCCTGTGAGGTTACTCAGGATCATTCAGGGGAAAGAGGGAAGGATTAGGCAACAACTGAAACTCTCCTAATACTTTATCTCCTGATGATATCATCTAGGAGGGAGGTCAGCAATCTAAGATTATCATGAGTCCCTGAGAAGAGTATCTTTCAGATGTCTCATCATCCATCCAAACTGTGGACAATGATATAGCAAAAGATTGCTTCTCTGACTGGATTAACGTTAAATAACTCAGTTGGGATAAAATTTTTCACTCCTACTATTCAGAAGAGAGTGCTTAACATCATCTAGACTCAAAAATATAGGAGGGCATAAGGAAAAATTTTCAATAAAGAAAGCTATCCAAAAGTAACATGGGTTATGTTAGAAAGTAGTGACAACCCCTTAACCAAAGGTAACCAAAAACTAAGTTACCATTTGCTGGGAATGTTAAGTAGTGGGTATTTTTGTTTAAATGAAAATTGGACTAGATGCCCTCTGAAGTTACTTCCAACTCAAAAATTCTGAGCTTCTGGAATGGCGAACTGTGACTTGTCTTTTTTATCGAGAAAAAAAGAGAAGACTAGAAGCATCAAGGTACAGTGGGGAAGACCTTGTATTTGGAGTCAGAAGATCTACATTTTTTCTTTGGGTTTTTTTTTCAGAAGATCTACATTTAAAGCTTAGATCCAACATTTATATGGTTCTTGAAACAATCTTTTTCAGTTCTCTGAGCCACAGTTTCCCTAGTTGTAAAATGAGGACATGGAATAAGGTATTCCCTAATGCACCTTACAATTCTAATTTTATGATCTATAGAATTGCCTCATCAAGGAATTGCCTAAAAAAGTTTCTCTGATGTTGATACCACACCTCCATAGGGAAGTCAGGAAAGAAGAAAAAAAAGAAAGAACAAAAAAGAGACTGATGGAGGGAGTCCTTAGGGTAAATGATGGCTAGCCTAGTTAGCAGGCTACTGTGAAGCTTAGCATTTTCTTTGTGACATCAAGTGTTTTCAGTATGATCTTACTCAAAACTACAGAAGAAGCCTTGGGTGCTACCATTTCTGTACAGTCATTTTAATTTGGAAACACCCAATTGTGCCATCTTGGTATGAGTTAAGAGTCACAGCTCAGACTTGGGCTCTTTTTTTATCCCTTGATCAGAAGAGAGGGGAAGAAAGGGAAAAGAAGAGAAGGATGTAGGTTCTTACATCATATGCTTGGTACCTTCCCTTTGCAGAAATACCCTCTTCAATTACCTAAGTATAAATATAAGCTGATGTTTGACTATGTCACTCTCCTGTTCAAGAAGCTCCATTGCCTCCTTATTGCCTCTAAGATGAAATACTAGCTCATCTGGAATTTAAAGTTGTTCTCAGTCTGACTCCAGTTTTTCCAAGCTGAATGTCCTTTCCCCACCATGGTACTCTAGCCCAAATGATCTTACTTTCTATTCCCTGCACATTACAATTTTATCGTTAGAGGATAATTAAACAAAGTTTTCTTTGTAACTGTATCTATCACAGAATCTTTTTGTTGTTGTTTTGAACTTAAAGACAAAAAGATGAATCTTCCTTCATAGATCCTTTGCAGTTATTTAGAATATTTATAATACTCAAAATGACTTAGTCATTCAAAATTGTTCTTAGAACAATATTACTGTGTTTAACAAAATGTGTATGTAAAATGCTAACCTGACTGTTCCCTACCAAGGGGAGGGGGTTGGAAATTTTGTAACTTGGAAATATGCATATACAAATGGATGAAAATTTAAAAAAAAGAAAAAAAACAATATTACTGTTACTATATACAATGTTCTCTTAGTTCTGTTCATTTCATTCTTTATTATTTCCTGCAAGTCTTCTCATATATTTTTAAAAAATCAATCATTTCATCATTTCTTATCATACAGTGGTATTCTTTCATAATCGTATACCCAAACTTGTTTAGTCATTTTCAGATTGATAGGCATCCCCTCACTTTCCAGTTTTGCCACTCCAAAGAGAATTGCTTTAAATATTTTAGAAGATATAGGTTCTTTTCCTTTTCCTTTCACTTTGAGAAACAAATCTAATTATGATATTGTTGAGTCAAAGGGTATACACAGTTATATAACTCTTTGGGTATAATTTAAGATTGCTCTTCAAAATGGAGATCAGTTCACAATTCCACCAATATGAATTGTATTCCAATTTTTTCCCACATCTCCTCCAACATTTGAAGTTTCCTTTTTTATCATTTTAGCCCATCTGATAGGTGTAAGATGGTATCTTAAAGTTGTTTTAATTTATATTTCTCTCATTAAATGCATTTTAGAACACTTTTCATATGAATGTATATAGTTTTGATTTCTTCATTAAAAAACTGCCAGTTCATAGCCTTTGATCATTTAGCAACTGAGGAATGACTTGTAGTTTTATAAATTTGATAAAGTTCTTAATGTATTTGAAATATGAGACCTTTACCTGAGAAACTGTCTATAAAATTTTTTCCCTCTTTCTTGTTCTTTCTTTCGAATCTTGGATACATTCATTTTGTTTGAATAAACCCTTTTTAATATAATGTAATCAAAATTATCCTTTTTTCCATTCCATCATAGAATCTTGTAGGTTTTTAACAATGATGTGGGAAAAACCTTGCTGGAACAGAATCATTAAGTCTCTGACTTGAATAGATTGAATAGATTATCAATCAAGGGAGACCTCATATCCTCTGCACCTTTAGTCAGTTGTGTGTGAGATATAATTAATTTTGAACAAGATCTATAATTTAATATATGTAAGGTGTTAAAACTTCCTCCACCAGGGAATTACAATCAGCAACATCAACTGTGGAAAAATATGGAAGTAACTTCTCTGATGGACTTATGATAAAATGAGATACACTCCAGAAACAGAGCTGATGGTATTGGAACACAGACTGAAGCACATTTTTTTTCTCTTTCTTTCACTTTATTTCTTATGAGTTTTTTTTTGTGGGGGGGGAAGGGGAATTATGCTTACTTTTAAAACAAGACTATTTTAGCAATGTGTAAATAAATAAAAATGTAAATTAAAAAATAAAAAATCTTACTCTACCAATGCACATCAGTGACTCATCTCTAGTTTATAGTCTTAAAAAGTTGTCTAGAATAAATCGGTTGGTCATCAGCATTTATGAAGGTTTCCCACTACTATATGAAAACCAAAAACAAGGATGTTTTAGTGTTTTAGTGGGGGAAACAACATGTAAATAACTAAATACATATAATATATATATACATGTATATATGTGTACATATATAAATAAATACATATATGCAGTATAAATAGAAAACAGTCTCAGAGGAAGTTGGTGATGGTGGACATGGGAGGGAAAAGGAAAGATCTGAGACATCAAGAAGTGACTTACAAATACTAGAATGTATCTGGGGCAAGATTTGAATCCAACTCAAGCCCTCCAGTTACCAGTCTGACTTTATCATTCATATGACCCCTTAATTCTGGAGCCAACTCCTTTATCTGAAGAATGTGTGCTGAGTCCTGGCTTGTTGCCCTAGCCCCCTGTGACTTCCCAATAGTGGCCTTCAGAATGGAAAAACTTGACTAAAGATCATTTACACAAGCACCTATTTCCTTCTTCACATTTATCTGCATTCTACTTTGCCATTAAAGTTGTTATTTGTGCTTGATTAAGCTCCCACAGTCCTGTGACCACCAATCCTTTGACATGACCCTTCAGGAATGATGAAATCCCTTATTTACATGAGCTCCAAGAGCTGCCACAAGACAAATCAGAGGAGGGAGCCTAATGAAAGGGTGAAACCTGCACTTGGAATATCAATTTTATGGCCTCCTCTCTCTTCTTTCCTTCTCTCCCTCTACCTGCTCCCCACCAATTTCTTTAACAAGGCTGCCCCGGAAAATAGTGAGTTCCTCCTAACAGACCTATTTAAGGAGGGATTTCTATGTAAGTGTGGATTAGACTGAATGATATTCCTTTCACTTCTGATATTCTGGGAAATAATGGAACTTTCTCCTGAGGGCGTTGAGAAAGAAGAGAAGAAAGAAAGGAAGAAGAAAAGTGTTGTTAACTTCAGAGGATACCTTGGAATGGAGGATTAGAGGAGAGGGAAGCCAAGATGGTAATCTGAGGAGACTGGGCTTGTGGGAGCTAGGGAGAACAGATGGCAGGTACTGAGGGTAGGGATATCCAAGAAAGATAATTGAGAAATGGCCAAAAGTCCATTCCATTTAGTTCATAATTTTGCTAAGAGCAAATTTTATCTGTACCTAAACATCAACTCTTTGTGTTGGTCTCAGAGTTTAGATTCAAATTCCTTTGGTACTTCCCCCACTGGGAGTTCCTACATAGCTCCCACCTACCCACCCACCCTAGGTACTGGGATTCTTACATATCTAGCAGGAATGTATAGATTTGCACAAATTTAACAAAATCTCAACATTTGAATTAATGATTGGTGATTCTTCCCAAAGCCTTCCTTTTTTGATCAAACAATGATTTAATAATAGCTGATGTATCTGTAACACTTTAAGATTTATGAAGGGATTCATACACACACACATACATACACACACACACACACACATACTTTTATACATCATCTTATTCAAGCCTTCCAATAGCTCTGTGAGGCAAATACAACTTATGAGATACATTTTATAGATGAGGAAATTGAGGTTTTTTATAGAGAAACTGAGGCTTTGAAAGGTTGAATTCCAGATTCTTATGGAACCCAAGTCCAATCCTACTACATCCTACTGTCTTATTTTACAGCCCCAAAGCAGCATGGTTTAGGTCAAAGCTGATGGAGACTGTCTTTTTAAATGCTTCTCAGTCAGAGCTGTTCCACCCAGTGACATGAAATAACATTTCCTCCGACTTGAGCTGATTCTTAAGGTTAATTGAAAGTGGCCTTTCTTGTGAATCATCGGTGTTATTGAATTATTAATGACCTGTGGCACTAACTAGGTTTTAAAATCTTAGACTTCCTCATTAGGGGGTGCATCTTGCAATTTTACCTTTCTCCTTTTTTCTCATCCTTGAAAATGTATTTTTTTTAAATTTTTTCATGATATGACTTCCTCTGAATTGTTGAAAATAGAAACTACATCTATTAATGTTTCTAGTTTTCCTTCAGCCTTCCAGAGATTGCTCTGAGCTAGAAACAGGAAGCCTTGGGGGAAAAACTTCAAAGCTTCAAATCCCCAAAGACCGTTTTCATTAAGTACAATCCTCTCTGAGTCTGTGTTGACTCAATGTCCTTCAATCAGAGCTGAGATGAGGGGGTGGGTGGTTACCTCAGATTTTTTAAAATGGGTGCTAACCACAATTCCTTGTCATTGTTAACCTTGAGCCATGGCCAAATTTTAAGAGCCTCTTAAGTCTTCAGAGAAAGGTGTTTCATTTGGCCTCATTTTCCTTTCTTAGAACCTACTGCCCCAGGAGTTGACCTGGGGAGGAAGGATCTTAATAATCCATTCCTCATCTCGGTCCTTTTACCTGGAAAACAATGAGTCCTCATCTTTTTTTTAACATCTTAACATTTTATTTGTTTTCCAATTATATACAATAATGATATGTATCAAAAAATTAATAATATGTATCCATCATTTTTTGCAAGGCTCTGAATTCTTCAATTTTTACTCTCCTCCCTTCCCTCTCCCCCACAGAAGGCAGACTGTCTTATAGTCTCTACATTGTTTCCATGCCATACATTGATATAAAGTAAATGTATTATTAGAGTTAACATAAACCACCCCCCAAGAAGATGAGAAACCTCAAGAACAGAGAGGAAAAATATTGTATTTCAATCTGTGTTCAGATTCCAATGGCTCTATCTCTGGGGTGAGTTGCTTTCTTTATCCTAAGTCCACCAGAGAAGTTGCTTCAATATTTTTCCCACAGTTGCTATTACTAGCTGTACCTCTTACTCTATTTCTCCCCACTCTCATTTATTCTATTCTCTCTTTTCATCTTGGTCCTGCCCAAAAGTGTGTTGAATCTGAGTACTCTCCCCCATCTTCCCTCTCTTCTATCACCTATTTGCTCCCTTCCCCCATTCCCCCTTATCCCATTCCTTTCTTCTCATTTTTCTCTAGGATAAGATAGATTTCCTCACCTTATTAAGTGTGTATGTTATTTCCACTCTGAGCCATTTCTGATGAGAATGAAGGCTCACTCATTCCCCCTTGCCTTCCTCCTTTCCACTCCATTGAAAAAGCTTTTTCTTGACTCTTATGTGAAATTTCTTAGCTTCTTCATCTCCTTTTCTTTCCCCCATTGCCCATTGACTCCATCCCTTGACCACATCATACCATTATATTCCACTCCTTCCTATGTCCTGTCTACATATGCTCCTTCAAACAGCTCTTATAAATGAAAAAGTTCATATGAGTTATCAATATCTTATTCCCATGCAGGAATACAAAGAGTTCAACATCATTAAGTTTCTCATAGTTAGTCCTTCACATCCACCCCTCTATGGTTCACCAGAGTCCTGTACTTGGAGGTCAAACTTTCTGTTTAGCTCTGGTTGTTTCAATAGGAAAGTTTGAAAGTCCCCTGTTTCATTGAAAGTCCATCTTTTCCCCTGAAAGAGGATGTTCAGTTTTGCTGGGTAGTTGATTCTCGGTTGTAAAACAAGATCTTTTGCCTTCCAGAATATCATATTCCAATCCCTATGAGCCCTTAATGTAGATGCTGCCAGATCCTGTGTAATCCGGACTATGGCACCTCGGTAGTTGAACTGTTTGTTTCTGGCAGCTTTTAGAATTTTTTTCTTTGATTTGGGAGTTTTGGAATTTGGCTATGATATTCCTGGAAGCTTTTCTTTTGGGATCTCTTTCAGGAGGTGACCAGTGAATTCTCTCGATTTCTATTTTTCCTCTGCTTCTAGGATCTCAGGACAATTTTACTATATTATTTCTTGAAAAATGGAGTCTAGGCTCTTCTCCTGGTCATGGTTTTCAGATAGCCAAATAATTTTTAAATTATTTCTTCTGGATCTGTTTTTGAGGTTGGTTGTTTTTCCAATGAGATATTTCACATTTTCTTCTAACGTTTGGCTTTTTTGGAAGAGTTTTATTTCTTCCTGCTTTCTTGCAAAGTCATCAGCTTCCTTTAGTTCCATTCTGCATTTGAAGGAGTTATTTTCTTGTTTCTAGTTTTTGTTTCTATTTTTTTTTTGCAAGGCAATGGGATTAAGTGGCTTGCCCAAGGCCACACAACTAGGTAATTATTAAGTATCTGAGGCCGGATTTGAATTCAGGTACTCCTGACTCCAGGGACGGTGCTCTATCCACTGTGCCACCTAGCTGCCTTGAAGGAGTTATTTTCTTCAGATAGCTTTTTTTATCTCCTTTTCCAGCTGGCCAATTCTGATTTTTAAGGCATTCTTCTCCTCATTTGCCTTTTGTTTTGCTTTTTTCCATTAAGCCTAAACTGTTTTTTAACATATTTCTTTCAGTATTATTTTTTGTATATCTTTCACCAAGCTTTTGATTTGGTTTTCATGATTTTTCTGCATCACTCTCATTTCTCCTCCCAATTTTTCCTTCATCTCCCTTAATTGCTTTTCAAAGCAATTCAAAGCAA